>NC_133657.1:189802747-190072732 GCF_009905375.1 Apium graveolens
CTTAATATATCCAAGGGTCCAACAAATTGTAGACTTAGCTTTCCTTTCTTTCCGAACCTCATCAATCCTTTCCAAGGGATACCTATAACATTACTAGGTCCCCTATTTCATACTCTTTGTCCTTTTGAGTCAAATCAGCATACCTCTTATGTCCATCTTGGGTTACTACCAGCCGTCCTCTGATTAGATCTATTATATCCCTGGTCCTTTGGACTACTGCGGGTCCGAGCATCTTGCGCTCTACAACTTCATCCTAACATAAGGGAGATCGACATTGTCTTCCCTCAAGGATCTCATAAGGCGATACCTCAATACTGACATATGATCTATTGTCGTAAGAAAACTCAATCCGTGTTAAGTGATCATTCCAATTTCTTTCAAGTCTATTGCACAGACTCTCATTATAGCTTTTAGCATTAGAGCTTTTACTTCTCAATACCCATTCTTTTCGAGTTCGTAATCTCTACTACCTTCCGTTCCTAATATTATACTGGTTATACTTCTTGCTCGTTAGCGTTCTATAACCTTTTAATAACCACGTCAACCTTAGTATCACAAATGTGTTTCCATTCCGAATACCACACAACTTTATTACTCATTTTTCAGCTGTTTCTATTCCTAAAGTTTGATCAATCATATAGAAGTAAAGGAATTCGTTGAGAGATCACTATAATCATGAACACTTGTTATATCGCATAGTTAGTACAGAAGGTGGCCAGCCTTTAGTACTTGACAAGCAACTAAACAATAGATGGTATCCTACTAGGCTTCTATCACAAAGATAGATAGTCATTCGGCAATACCTCCCCTTCTGGAAGGGTTGTTCTTCTCAGCTTATATGAAATGAAAAGAAGAGAAAAGAACAAACTGAAGAGAATTGCATATATGAAAAAAAATATACTGCCACAAAATATCTGGCTTGGAACCTACCTCTGAACTATAGAGGTTTTTCATAGGAGAACAAAACATATGTGTATATATATCAAGTATTATCGCATCGCATTTCACATGCTTAAATATTTTTGCTATTCCGTCCATCATTCTATGGACCCTTGCTCTTCCTCGAGCTTATACACAATCACCTTTGAAACTCCCTCGACATTGAAAATCGAATCTGGGATCTCATTCTAGACATCATCGTTACTAGAATTTTATGCTTGCATCGCAACCTTCCTCGTATAGTAATACGACTCTCTATTGATAAGAAGGAATAAATATTCAATAGGTAGATAATCTACTTAACCAGTCTATTCAACGACAACTTATACATCACCACAATCCGATTAGGGGTACCCAATCTCAACATCCATTACACTACAACTCTCGCGGTTGTAATCGGCTCATTATTCAAAGAATCGTTGCTGCATTACTATGGTCACCACTGACCTACTGTCGTCATTCATTTTCCTTGGAATCTTAATAGCTAACCATACAGAGTCCATAACTGTCGTATCAAATTCTTCTAAGGAGTTAACATAATCACCTTTCATGATTCATGAAGAACACTCCAAACTCTGACGTACTTTCATGACATGAAGCATATAAAATTACAGAAGAGTTTCAATCAAAGCAACGATAGCAGGTTAATACCATTCTTAATCGTATGCCTTAAATAGAAGACTTAACTCAAGGGTTCGTCTAGTCCGTTTTGAAACATGGTCCTGACTTATCTCAAGATAGTATCTTCTGAGATAGATAGCCCGCTCATGGCGATTACACGAATTAAACCTTTACCAACTACTATTACGGTTGGGTATTGCACAGTCATCAGAAGGAATGTCAATCTTCCAAACCATAATACAATCTGCATAGCTTTAACCATCATCACTGTATTCCTTTGGCACAAGCGCCTATAATTATCCTCTTACCTTTAAAGTGTCGGCCACCTCTTTGGCCTTTCCTGATAGTAAAATTTCCTTACAGTCAATGTCATTTTAACCACCTCCAAATAAATTTTCTACCTTATTTCAATCACAGCTTATGTGAAAATGTTTTCCTTAAAATCTGATGAGTAAAAAAAAATCACCATTTTTCCATAAGTTATTGCCTCAGTCTTTAGAGGTTAATCACTGCCATGACTGACTCTCAATCATAATTAGAACATCTTTTATCTCAAGTCTTAATTGCCCTGAACAATTTCGACCATTACTGGTTTGATCCATACCTTCTCGTGGTTTAACACGTGCCCCACTTGGCATCATTATAATTACGTCATATTTCCTTTATCATAATTTCTATTCTTGAGAATTTTGAATGTTACCTTTCTCCTTGTAAAACCTCTAAGGTTATCCTTGAATCGTTCCTCATGAATTCCCTATATACAGGGTATATCAAGATACCATTTATTAATACCAGAATCATTGTCTACATACTTCTGAAAATTTTCTCCACTGATCCTTAAAGGTTGTTATTACCTTAATCCTTTCCAATTCATACTGTCAAAACTCATGATGTCCTATTAAGGGTGAAATGCCAACCTTTATGCATTCCCCTAGGATTCGTTTTTAAGTTACCGATGTTCTATCCTTAATTCCACCTTTAAAAGGTACATGCATCCTTCCATGGATAAATCAAGTCATATATCCCTGATAAGGATATCTTATTCAATCATTTCCACCTCGATAGTCTATACCGAATTTCACAATAGCATCCTTATTCAAGTTAAGGTCAATCCACATGGCCTCCAAAAGATAAAAAATGGTTATCCGCTTTTCTTGCCTAATTTGGTAATGATAACAAGGATGTTCTGGAAGATATTGGTCGTGTTCAACGTGAACCTCTTCTTAATAATTCCTTATTTACTTTTGTTGTTTATCTCAACAGTCACCTCAATGTTGGGATATCTTTCATATCTGGCGTCTCCCTTTCTGGGTATCATGCCACCGGTCTTACACTTCACCTTCTTGAAGGTCACTTCCTTCATCCAATTTTCTTAATTTCTTACTTTCTTGTCTCCTCAGTCTATCCGCGTCTCATTATTTATCCTTCGAATTATCTCAAGGTTTCCTCGAATCCTCCCAACTTACAGGGGATAAAATATATGTATCTCTTATGCCCTCAACCATCAATTTTAACTCATGGTGAATCACCCTCATCCTGACGAATGCATACTTTTCTATTTCTATTGCTACGAGTCTTTATGGTTTCCTCATACCCAACTCCCTTATCATACCTCAAACTCTATTGCCTTTATATTCCTTTCCACTCCAGTTTCTTTTTATTTTCCTTTCTCTTATCCTTATTTCATGAACCACACAACATAAGTATTGATTTCAAACATCCCGTCATTCTGGATTCATGTCCTCAGAACGAATCTTGACAACTTTTACAACTTAGATTCATAATTCATCATACTCATCCGCTTTTGTTCTAGCTCCAAAGCTTTTACACTATCTCCTTATCTTTGGGAATTACTTTCCCGAAAACAATTGACTGAACTTAAATCAGTTTATTATAATCTCTTGCTTCGTGCCTTCCTTGGCCTTTCACCAGCGGGTGGTCTCTCTCTTAGGAGGGTAAGTGACAAAAACAGTCTTTTGTGATTTGTCAATCATTCAGAATCTCAAATGATTCATCTATTTCCTTTAGCCAGGCTCTTGCCTCGACTAGGTCAACCTGTTCCTTGGAACTCTGAGAGCTTAGAGACTTAAAGGTCCTGAAAGAATTTCCTACCGCATTGTTTCCTCAAGGTGGTGGTTGGGGATAATAGTCTAAGTTCTGTCTAGACAGGTCCATAAATTGCCGTATAGGAGTACCGTCTCGGGTCTCCTTTCCTTACTCGACTTTCTGTTTCCTTAGTATGAAATGTTTCAACCTTCTCCCATAATCGGGGTTATCTTATACATTAAAAACCTTGTTTTCCACTCTATTATGTTATGGGTTCTTTCTTTCTTGATGGCAACCTCCCTGACTATCACATTCAGGGTTTGCCCTAAATCTTATTCCTCAAACTATGGCTCTCATCTAAGTTCTCATCTTTAAGCTCTTGAACTTTTGGAACCTAATTTCTGTAGGAGCGCCTCACTATCCCCTTATCATCTTTCTCGGTATGGATCTCTTCTCCAGTCATTGACTCTCTGCCTTCATTCATCACTTTTTCTGGCACAATATGTTCTTTTCCAAAAATTCGGTCTGTATTGTAATCTCAAACAGCTTTTCGGTACCGGTTCCGGTTACCTTCACTTCTATTTCCATTTTCTCAAAATCTCTTATAAACTCTCCCAAAGACATTATTATCTTGAGTCTCTCCTTTTTTACTAAGAGCATCAGCCACCACATTGGCTTTCCCTGAATGATAAAGAATCTCCCAATCATAATTCTTGATTAGCTCTAACCACCTCATTTGGCGCATATTGAGCTCTTTCTGCGTGAAAATATACTAGAGCACTTATGGCTTGTGTAAATCTCGCACTTTTCTCTATACAAGTAGTGCCTCCCATCTTTAGGGCAAAACTATTGCCACGAGCCCAAGCTCATGGGTGGGGATATCGAATTTTATATTCCCTTAATTGTCTTAACGCTACCTTGTTGTGCTGTATAAGAAGCACCCTAATTCCTTATGCGAAGCGTCACTACACTTCACCAAATCTCATTTTCCATCCAGCAACGCCAACATAGGGAACGTCACCAACCTTTGCTTCGGTTCTTAAAAGTTGTTCTCGCATTTCTCTGTCCATTCGAACTTTTCAGTCTTACGAGTAAGCCGCGTTAAAGGGGCTACTATCTTTATAAACTTGAATGAACCTCTGGTAGTGACCGGCCAATCCTACCTCTGGGAGTTTCCCTAACCATGGTCATCAATTCCTCAATGGTCCTTTATTCATTCTTATTAGGATCTTCCACGAGATCCTCCTCAGCAACAATCCCATCTAGGACAACATCCTCAACCATTACATCCTCAATATCAACATCATCCGGTCCTGCGTTAGGACGCTCTATCGGATCCACAATCCGATCTCCAATTAGTAATAAAACATCATCGCGCTGTTGCTCCTCAACCTCAGGGTTCGGAGTCCCGCTACCATCTACGATAACGAACTACGTTTCTATCACGATATTTATAAGGGTTCCCATAAGGGTTTTAACTGTCAGTACTACATTAGGTAGTCCGACTATGAACTTGGCAAGAGTTCTTATTTATCTTAATGAACTTATTATCTTAACGTCACTTCATCTCTGAGGTTTATAACGCTTAGCTCTGATACCACTTCTGTAACACCCCCAAATCCGGGGTCGGGGATCCGGGTTATCACGAGTTCCATTTCCCTTAATAACACCCAATCTTAATATTTAATCAACTACTCTGTACTGTGACCCCACAATAAACACACACACCACAAGTTATAGTCTCAGAGATGAACATCCAAAAATAATCAAAAGTCATTTTATTCCACAATTATCTGCCAATACACCTTAAAAGGTTTTCTGAATAAATTTACATTTTCTTTGCCATTATTACAATTCATAAATATACATAAATCTGGTACATCAAAAGTTGAAGCCTAGCCTATTGGTAGTTCCTACCTCAGCTACAGCGACATCAATGCCTATAGGAAACTGCAGAATGTTTCCTATCCGCTCGCGAATTGGGAGCTTGGTCTTGTTTATCTTTTCTATCTGTTGTTGTGTGATGAAAGAAGAAAGCAAGGGTGAGCAACAAGCCCACCAAAATAATATGTATAATGATTTACAGTATATGAGCCTTCTCATAGTACTCATGAAAGTCTTGGTCAAAAGAAATGAACCAAGTTTGATATCTTAATGCGATGAAGTCGCAAAATATTCAGTATATATACATATATACTTTTCAAAATCTTGGAAGTCCTCTTCCATGCATAATATACACAGAGTTCCAATTTATAACTGTATAAAACTATCGTTGCAAGGTGATCTCATATATCTAACCTTGTCTCAACGTTTTTCTGAAAATCTTTGACATGCATAAGATAATCATTTACTAGATATAAGTTTAAAAGATGAAGTTACAAGATACTCCAATATACTTATATCTTTTTCCAAATACTACTTGAAGTACCACCGTTCAAGTTATAATTAGTTCAAAAGTTCATCACATAGATGAGACTACAAGATAATACTTGAATAGATTCAATCTTTAAAATATCATCAAAATAAAATGAAGTTATAAGATACTTCATTTGATGCAAACATCATTTTGAAAACTTGACCCTGCCAACACTCAACAATCGCCCAACCGTAGCCTTTCTATCGAAGTGCTCTGGGTAGTGTTGTAGAAATATCCAATTGGATGATGAACTCATTACGGGAGTTTGCCGCGCCAGGAAGACCACTTACGATGATCAGTCGTAGTAGTGCAACCCCACCATTTTCTACATGTAGAGGAGAACCTGTCGGATTTACTTGTCAACCGAACACTGAACTCCTAAGGAATGGACCGCCTTAGCGGAACTTCCAGGCCATTTGGGCCAATATAATAAGGCTGGGCCGGCGCTACTCGACCACTTACGCCACTCCTAGTTCAGATGAAATCCATGACTCTGAAACGTAAGCTCGTCCCCACTTTCCCCAAGTAGAAACTTGTTGATACGGCTCCACTAAGAAGTCGTATCTGGTTGGAAAGGAAAACTCACCGATATTTCCCAGGCGATGCCTGTTAATGGATTAACTTGTTCCAAGAATTTTACTTCCCGAGTGTTGGGTAAGTAATCAAAATTTTTTTATCAAGACAGCAACCTTGTTGCGAATATAAAACACGCCACAGAGCCGGATCCCTCAGGTTTTGAGCGAGTATTTAAATCCCCTTCGAAAGGAGGATCTTAAATATAAAAATGAGTTTTGGGATCCGCTCTAACTTTTAAAAATCATTTTAAAGACTCGCAAAACATTTTTAAGAATGTTTGGAGTGATGTTGATTTAACAAAATAAATCAGTCCCAATATATTAGAAAATATCTGAATATTATTATTTAAATAATATTCCCATAAAGAATAATCTTTATAAAAAATAATTGAAGTAGATGTTGTAAAACTTATACTTGAAATGAGTATTAAATAACCAAAGATATACTTATACGAAAGTACTATCTTTATTTGAATAATCAAAAATAAGTTTGATTATCGACACCTTATTCTTTAATAAAATAAAGAATATATCTCAGCAAATAATCGGAGTCATAGATCCTCAAATGAATATTAAAAATAATATTCAATAAATAAATAAGTTGAGTCATAAGCCCTCGAATGAATATTCGAAATAATATTCAATAAATAAAATAAGCTGAGTCATAAGCGCTCGAATGAATATTCGAAATAATATTCATTAAATAATATAAAGTTATCGAATAAACCTTATTCGATTAATAGTTTTGAAAACTATAACCATATATATATATAAATATATATATATATATAAAATCTACTCGGGATCCTCGACTCCCGATTTTAGAAAATGTTTTCACCTTTGGGTCCCTATACTAAGGGTATATGCAAATTACCGCTATTCTCAAGCATAGGTATTATCACCTGAACCAACAAATATATATGGCAAGAATACGAAACAGGCATGCATATGTACCATATCACATGCTATAATATATCGCAAGAATTTGCTAATTTAACCATCATGCTTCTATCACAAGATAATGCATATACAAGTGTATACATCACAACAACAGTATAACGGATAGAAAACTTGCCTGAGCGACTGGGGGTTACAATGGCTCGGGACGAGTCTGGTAACCTATAAACAACAAGTAAGTTGGAATTAAACCAAAGTCACTTGTAAATCTATACTTTAACCAAATTAGACTCTAACGCTCGTTTTGCGCTTACTGATTCTCTTAAGTCACTCGAGTACCCTCGGCTCCACTATTTTTAATAAATTACCCATTACGAGTTTTAAAGCGATTCTTTTGCGAGTGCCTTACCAACTGCCTAATCCACTTAACATAATTGTTTCATGCTCCAATTAGTCCTTTAAGGTCTTTAACCTATGTTTCAAAGTAAGGCAAGGGGTAATGATTCGTTCGCGAAACGTCGTTACTTAAAACGGCCGTTTCTCCTAAACCGTACATCGGAATCAAACGATCCACATATCAAAACGAAGCTCGTAACATGAACTATCTAAAAATGGCAATGGTCAAAACCTAGCAAGGAGTTCTCGGGTCCTAATGTTATGAACAAAAGCAGTCTAAAGTAAATCGGACATTACGACGGCTATATTTACGCGATTTCCCAATTTTATACCATTCCAATTCAACCACCAATCAATCCCAATTCATTCATACAATCAACATTCATCCAAAACACACTACAACAGTCTAAACACCTCAAGTTCTTCCAATTTATTTTATTCTCATCATGAACTTAAACTATACTTAATTCCTTTAACAAATCAACAAGATTCAACATTCATACCACTACCACTCCAACCCAAACTCTAAACAAACAAGCTTCATGCTTCACATATACTATATTACTCATAACCATTCCTAAATACTCAAAACTAAAGCTAGGTTTTGGAGTTTATACCTTCTTGAAGCTTCTTATTCAATGAAAGATCCTTGGAATGCCCATGGAAGCCTTGATCTATTCTTAAGCTACCTTGAACTTTCATAAAAATCAAGAAAACCAAAGTTATTTCTTGAAGGTTACTATTCACCATCTTCTTCCTTAATTTATTGGAAGAGATTGTGAAGGAATTAGAAGTTTAAACTTATAGGATATCCATATCTATGTACAAGGAACCTTAGATAATTACCTTGTGATTTAACAATGCTTGGAACTTGATTTTTGATTTTTCTTCCTTTGAAAAAGAAGAAAAGCCGAGAGCAAGATGATGAGAATGAAATGATTTTGTGTTTTTCGATTTGTTTGGCTTATCTTGGTTGTTTTTTGTTTTGTTTTTGGTTAATTACCTTAATAACCTTATATTTGTGTGGTTATAAACCAACCACACCTCCTCCTTCCCTATGTCATGCTTGCATCACCTTATTGTGTCATCATCCCTTACTTGTCCTCTCCTTATTGGTTGGATGACCTCATCATCCCTAACCTCCTTGATTAACTTCCTAATTGTTTGCCTAATGACCGCTGATCTGTTATACGGTTCGCTTAACTTTCGTTTTCGTTTATCGCTTGAGGGATCATACCCGGGATCTTATTACTTGGGTTTCCTTAACCTTTCTCAATACATTATATTCCTTTTATGATCCTCTCTTATAATCCTTTAATTTAAATCCTTTTTATCCTGTTACCTTATACTCAATTCTTTCCGTATCTAGTGGATTTTCGGGAAAAATCAAAGTGTTCGGAATTGGATTCTGACGATCTTTACATACACTTATATACCACATAGAGTACTAATAATATCCCAGAAGATCAATAACAGAACCCCTATATAGTGTGGCATGAAAAGTTTTCTCATTCAGCATAATCTGCAAAATCACTATTCATAAGGGTCTCAAAAATTTCCAAAAATTGGGGTTATTACAATATCAATCTTGGGAATGTCATCATTGAAAAAGTAGCTCTAGTCTCAGAACTTAAACACAATCTGCTGAGTGTTAGTCAAATCTGTGACAGGGGTTATCATGTGGATTTATTTGAAGAACACTGTGAAGTTGTAAGCAAATCTACAGGCAAAGTTGTTCTGAAGGGATACAGGCATGGTAACATTTATGAAGCCAAGCTTTCAACAAGTTCTGATGGTTCTGCAATCTGTTTGTTAAGCAGAGCATCAATTGAAGAAAGCTGGGATTGGCACAAGAAACTCTCTCATTTAAATTTTAACAATATAAATGAACTAGTCAAGAAAGATCTTGTGAGAGGACTTCCAAAATCAGTATTTGCTCCTGATGGCCTTTATGATTCATGTCAAAAGGCAAAACAAAGAAAATCTTCATTCAAGAGCAAGACTAAATCTTCAATTCTTGAGCCTTATCACCTACTACATGTTGATCTATTTGGTCCAGTGAATGTCATGTCTATTGTAAAGAAGAAATATGCTATGGTCATAGTAGATGAGTTTACCAGATACACATGGGTGTATTTCTTGAACACAAAAAGTGAAACTGCATCTATCTTGATTGATCATGTCAAATAACTGGATAAATTGGTCAAAGACTCTGTGAAAATCATAAGAAATGATAATGGCACTGAGTTCAAGAATATGATTATGGAAGAGTTCTGCAAAGACCATGGAATAAAGTAGGAATTTTCTGCTCCTGGAACTCCACAGCAAAATGGAGTTGTTGAAAGAAAGAATAGAACTCTTATTGAAGCTGCAAGAACTATGCTTGATGAAGCAAAGTTACCAACCTACTTTTGGGCTGAAGCTGTGCAGACTGCTTGTTTTACTCAAAATGCAACACTTATCAACAAGCATGGAAAGACACCATATGAGATGGTGAAGAAAAAGAAGCCAAATCTGAAGTACTTTCATGTATTTGGATGCAAGTGTTTTGTTCTTAAGACTCATCTTGAACAGCTATCCAAATTTGATCTAAAAGCTGATGAAGGAATTTTTGTTGGATATCCACTTTCCATAAAAACCTTTAGAGTCTACAATTTAAGAAGAAGGGTTGTCATGGAATCTATCAATGTCTCTTTTGATGATACGAAGATTACTGGACTTGAAGATTTCAATGATCATGATCAGCTGAGATTTGAGAATGAAGTTTTAAATTCTGTAAATTCTGATAGTCTAAATCCTGATACTGCAAACTCTGATGGGTTAAACTCTAATGTTATTGAAACTGTGGTGACTACGCCAAAGGAAAATGCACCTGTACAGGGGGAGCATATTGAAGATCCAACCACATCTCAAGAAGCATCAGAACCTAGAACAGGCTCTTCAAGTTATGATTCATCAAGTTCTGATGGGCCAAGTTCTGATAATTCTGGAAACTCAAATTCTGAAGGATCCAACTCAAAGTGCATAATTTCAGGGGGAGTATTAGAAAATGTTGATGGAGATAGCATGGATCATGGGGGAACATCCAGTTCTAGAGATCACCTTCCATCTGCAAGAAAGTGGACTAAAGCACACACACCTGACTTGATTATTGGAAATCCTGGAGCAGGTGTTAGAACTAGAATAACAACATCAAATGAATGTCTCTATCATTCTTTTCTTTCTCAGACTGAACCAAAGAAAGTGGAAGAGGCTCTTCAAGATACTGATTGGGTGCAAGCAATGCAGGAAGAGTTAAATGAATTTGAAAAAAATAAAGTCTGGACCCTAGTGCTAAGACCAAAGAATAGATCTGTTATTGGTACAAAGTGGGTGTTCAGAAATAAAACTGATAGTGATGGCATAATTACAAGAAATAAAGCAAGGCTGGTTGCAAAAGGATATTCTCAACAGGAGGGAATTGATTATGATGAAACATTTGCACTAGTTGCTAGATCAGAAGCCATATTCTGATGACCTTTAAATTCTGATAATAATCAAGTTCTGATGCTTACGTGGAAGTATTTATTTACTTGATTTATTTTTTGTCAATACTTGAACGGTTCTATTTTATCAGAATATTGGTTTAAGTGAGATAAAGGCAGTCATAATTACTTGTTTAGTGGGAACAGTTTCTTTTTATTGAAAAATTGCATATGCATAGTAATCATTACCTATTTCTCGTGCCCATTAACTATTGTCTTAACTACTGAATGGCTGACAGGTGTACACACTGTTCCAATTCATCTTAACTGCTGTCAAGTGGCGTGTATAAGTAAAAGAGAGAAAAGATTTTAAATCTTTTATCTACTTTTGTATTCAATACTCTCTCTCTTTTCTCTTATTCTCTCTATATTCACTAACGGTTTTTACACAGGCATTTTACCAAACACCTTTCAGGCCTTCTTATTTCTCACTTCTTTTTCAATGGTACCCAAGGATCTAATCTTTAATGGAGCAAAGTTCGTCCCCAACAACTACACTGCCATTCTAACCAAGAGTGACGCTCTGTCAAAACTTCATTTTGTTCAGGACTTCTTGGCTTACAATGAAATAGGGTTCGCTTTGACGTAGCCATCCACTTTATCTGGAACTCAAGTTCTGACGTTCTGGAGAACGGGACTTTATGATGATGGTGGTAAGGATGGGACTCCAAGCATCGTTTTTACATCAAAGGAGGTGGAGTACGTTGTTACTCCGGCAACAGTCAGGAAAGCTCTACATCTACCTGAGAACTGCCAGTCCAGTTCTGCTGTTGAGGAGCCATTGTTACAGCAAATGATGGCTAATTTAGGGTATGAGGAGAGTTTGGCAAAGTTGGGCCAACTTAAACGCCCAAATATCCGAAGAGAATGGAGCTTTTTCTTCGATTGCATCACCAAGGCGTTCGCAAACAAATGCTCAAATTTTGACGCCATTCTGATTCTGACTCAACAAATTGGGTATGCTCTCCTAAACCAGTCTCACTTTGATTATGCCAAGACTGTGTTATGTTTTATAGGAGATAGAATGAAAGATGACAGGAATGTAGTTTAGTTTGCTAGATTTTGTCAGTTAATTTATAGTTACTGTACATCAGATGAACCACAACTAGCAAGTGAACACATAGAACCTTTTAGGTTAGCAAAAAGGGCTTTTACTGACCTTTTAACTGCTGATAACAAAAAGAGAGTTTTGAGGCCCCTTAGAATTCCTGTAGCAGTAAAGCAAGCCCTTGTAATTGCTGATGCTGATACTTACTCTGTATTATATCCTGATGTTCCACAACAACCACAACCACAACAGCCATCAGAACCTACTACTACCACTCAACAAACACAAACATCAGAACATGCCAACCAACCATCAGCACATAATCAAGTGAAGCCTTCTTCTTCTAGAGCAAAGAGGACTAAAATAGTACCTCAGGCACAGCAGAAAAGAAGGAAGATGATTTTAAGAGATGATTCTGATGATGAGGCACAGGTTCAACCATCAGAACCTGTTGCTGAAGTAGCTGAGAAGGTCTCTTCTCAGACAGCTCAAGAAACTGGGAGTTCTAGGCCCCTAAAAAGGCTTAGAAAGTTAAACTCTGATGATCAAGCTCCCAGAGTCTCTCCACCAGCTAAGATACTTAAAATGTAAAGAGCAAGGAGGGTTGTAGAAGAATCAATCTCTGAAGAAGGAATGGAAGCAGCAGTTGTGGAAGGGGGTCAGGAATCTCTGATCCCACCAGAACCTACTGTAGTTGAATCTCTTCCAAGTGCTGATCCAGAACTTCATAAAGCTCATAAATTTCCAATCCAAGAGCCAGAGACTACTCCAATGCATACACCTCATGTGTCTCCTATAAACTCTCCAGTACATGCTGAAAACCCAGGAACAAGTGCTGAAATTGATATCAACAACTTGGATGTGCCTTTGGTCTTGTATCTAGAAGCTCCATCCACTTCACATCTTTCTCAGCACACTCCATTGCTAGATGCTTATGACCATGAAGATGAATCTTCTATTGCTTCACATACAATCATTCTATCAAAATATGCTGATACTGAAGATTATGCAAGTTATGTTAAAGAAAATACTAGTGAAGCTGCTACAAATATAAATGCTGATGCATCTGGTCCTTCTGGACATGCACCTCCACAAACAGTTTGTAAAGCTGATTTGATTAAGAAGTTTGTGAGAAAGGATGCACCAGTTTCTTGGAGTGAAACTAACAGAGGAAGAGAATGGATCAAGGAGTGGAACAAAGTTGATTTTGTTCCTACTACAGATGTTCTTGCTGAGCACCTGGCTAAAGTTGATGAAATGCTGATGAATGATGACTTCAAAGCACAGCTCAGAGTTACTGCATTGAGTACCAAGAACCTTCAAGGTCAACACTCAATAATTCAATCCAAGGTGGACAAAATTCAAGATACAGTGACTAAGCAAACTATGAATGTCACATTGGATAAGAAAATGTTTTTTAAGCCAGCCTTTGACCGCATTGAGTATATAGAAAAGACTCAAGAAAAGCAGCAAGCTCAACTATCTGATATTTTAAAGCATCAAGCTCCTAAACAAAACCAACTCAATGAAATCCAAAACTCTATGGAATTGCTTGTCTCCCTGCTTCTCCCAGATGATGCCAAAAAGGGGGAGAAAGTGATTAAGTCCAAATGCACAACTGATCAACCACTAAAGGGTAAGGATGATGATAATGAAGACCAGGGAAACTCTGAAAGGAGTAGAGGTCTAAGTCAAGGCAGGGGTTCTTTATCAAGGGAAGCCAGAACTATAAGTCAAAGAACAAGTTCTGATACTAAAAGGATAAGTTCTGATGAACAAACTCTGAAACTTGATGAAGAGATCTCCAAAAGGTTATTCCTAAAGGACAATCCAGGCATGGATATTGAAAGTCTGAAGGAAGAAGAGATTAGACTGAAAGCTGAAAATGACAAATCTAAGTCAAAGTCTAAAACTCAAGTCACAGCAAAGAAACCACCTAAGCCTAAAGGCATTGTGATCAAAGAGAGGACAAATACTGAGGCATCTAAGGCCAAGTCCAAATCACAGGTGGAAGTTGATCCTAGATTCAAGGGTAAGGCAAAAGTTGATGACCCTGTAAAGATATATATGCCAACCATGGATCTAGAAGTAAATGCTGATGAAGATATAACTCTGATTTTGAAGGAGAAAGGGAATATTCAAGCAACCTCTGACAGAGCTCAAGTTGTCTTGACATTAGAAGAAAAGGAAACCTCTGACATTGCTCATGTTAAACCTTCAACAGTTCTACTACCTGGGTTTACTAAAGCTCAATAATCTGCTCAACCTATAAAGACTACAACAAATGTTTTTCAGGGTAGATTGATCCAAGGGAAGGAAGCTAGAGATAAAAAAGGACTGGGTAATCCTGATGAGAAAAGAATAAACAAGTCTACCTCAGATCCTACATCCCTTACTAAACCAGGAGTAGGGACAACTCCAGAAAGACTAAATCAATTAGAGTCTGTACAGATGGCCTACAACTCCAAGCTGAAAGAAGATATAATGCTTTATTTTATGACAGATGGGAGAGTATTCCAGATAAGAAAGAATGCAATTCGGTTGAAGTATTATGAAGAACTGCAACATGTTTTATTTCTACTTCAAGTGAAGAACAGGTCAACAGATGGTGCTTCCAGATACTTAATATCCAATATTCAGAGGCAGAAGAAACTTTACTCTGTAAAGTCTGACAGACCATACTATCCAAAGTACAGAGCTCATAATGGTGATTTAGATGAGATGAAGCCCAATACCGCCAAGATCACTACTTTTCTGGGTATTAAGGGTGTTGAATTTAATCTGGAGTCTGACAAAGCTTATCTGATCAGACTGGATCAGGAGATAAGGAAAGTAAAGATTAATGATCTCAGGGCTGCTATATTTCAGACAGGAGAAGATACAGTTGAACTTAAAGATGCTAAAAGGAGGATGATAAATGAACTTGAATATGCTGAGAGAACTCTTCTGAAGAACTATCTCAGAACAACTCCTGACATTCAAGAGATCAAACACTAAAGCCAGGTCGAGGACTACAACTGTTAAATTTTGAAGGATAGACAGGCTAAAGCTGATATCAGACTTTAAGGATGGTAAAAGCTACAAGGACTGTGAGTTGTAGTTATCTAGTCAAATTCTCATATGCATTTGTACTTAATGTTTTTGACATCATCAAATATCTATTGAACTTGTATATTATGCTAATTTACAAGTTGGGGGAGATTGTTAGATATATTTGTGATGTCATGTCTAATAATGATTTGTATTTAGTTTTCAGATCTTGACTAACAGGACAAATCAGGACTTAACTGGAAATCAGTACTTATACTAAAGTCAGAACTTAAGATATCAGAACTTAAGTTATCAGAACTTAAGATATCAGAAGATATTCATCAGAAGATAATATCAGGACTTAGGAAGACTTTCAGATAAGGAAGGCGGCTGATTGAAGGGAAAGAAGATCAAGACTAAAACAAGAAGAGATATACATGGAGAAGAATTCTATGAAGAATAGAAGACTTGGAGGAAAAGATAACTAATTGATATATTTTAGGATACAGAATTATATTCGATATCAATTAGAGATTATCTTGTAACTGTGTGGTATATAAACACAGCATAAGGTTTACACTAGACGTGTTATCATTATCGAGAATATTATTCATTATAACCCTAGCAACTCTCGTGATATTTGTTCATCACTGAGAGATAACGGTTCCATTGTAATACTGTTTTATTAATAAGATTATTCTTTGTTACATACTTGTGTTCTTAATTCGACTTGATTGTATTATACACTGTATTCAACCCCCTTCTACAGTGTGTGTGACCTAACATATTTATCAGGTGTGTAGTTGTTATGTTTGTTAATCCCTACTTTCTCATTTCTATTGTTTTTCTTTTTAGTTTCTGTTTTAACCTCAATCTTTTCTAATCTGTCATTCAATTGCTTGATAGACAGATGACCAACATTCATTTTCTTCTCCTTCTTAACTTGACTTGATTCTCCTGAAACAAAAATTTTGGAAACTGATCCATATTTCTCGACAGGCTGGAAATTTCTAATCCAAACAATGACGTGTACATGAATGCTATCAAGACTGAAATCTCAAGGATCTCAGCTGCTTTTGACAGAACATTAAATGAAGTGAGCATCTTTGTATATTGTCATAGTGAAGGATCTTTCAAGGTATCACTTCACATGTTTGAGAATCGTTCTTTATCTGAGATTTGGGTTCTTCTCAACAAAGTCAAAAGAAGCTCAGAATTGAATGAAGTCCTTCGTGAAAGGCTAAAAGAGTTTGCTAATAGGGCTAGTCCTCAAGTGGTCAACTTACCCTTTCAAGTAAGATTCTTTAAGTCTGACTGTCTTCAAATCTGCCATCTCGATTCACAATCTCTTAAAAACTACTCTGCTAAGCATCTTGTCGGGATGGAACATCATTTAAGAACTGCTGGATACTCATCTGAGTTAAAAACTCGAGCTGCTGATCTGATTCAAGCTTATTGTGAAAAGAACATCAAAAGGTACAATCAGTTTAAGAATAAGCTAAAGTCAGTTAGGGTTCAACCAGTTAGACGAGTCAGTTTCTCTTCAGAAAGGGATCGTGTCTATGACAAGGAGCTGCTGCAAGATTTGAAAGAAGGTGAATTCAGAAGTGAAGACAACTAAATTCAAATAGCTCAAAACTTAATGTAATATGCTTAGAGCTTAATGAATTAAGATAGACAAATGTATTCATATGTTCAGACTAGAGGAACATCTATCTTGTATTCACTTGTAAATTTTTTTGGAATCTGGAAAATGTTAAATATAATCCAGAACTTTTCTGCTATTTACTTTGCATTTCTGTTTATATCTTTTTCTTATTTGTTAGTTGAGTTATCCTCTAGGTATTTGTTGTTATTGTCTAACAAACAAATAGGGGGAGATTGAAAGGCATATGTCATAGCCTATTTGTTTATTCGAGGATTTAACTCAACTCAAATAAGAATGTAACAAGTAAATAGTAGATCTACCGTCAAAGAGATCTCTCAAAGTAACATCTGTTAAAGGATTCAGAAACAATGTTCATCTACAGACTTGAGGAATTACATCACTGGAAGAAGTTCAAGAAATTGATCAAGCCTCAGTGATATAAATCAAGATTGTGGATTTAATCAAGTGACAAAGATCTTGTCAGGGTATCAAACAATTACAGGGATTTAATCTGAAGAAAATCAAGTTATCAAAGTCAAGATATGAAGAAACGTCACGGAAGTTAGTCTCTCATGAACCAGACAGTACATCGAGTGTAAACATTGAAGTGGTGGAATTGTTTCATAATTTTCAGTGATTGTTAAAAGATTTTCTGAAAAATGGTTGTTGTTCAAGATCGATATTAATTCCCTATTAATTAACTAATTCATATAATTTAATTAAGAAAATAAATTAGTTCTGCAAAGAGTAATTTATTTATTAATTAAATTAATTGATTAATTAATTTCGAATTAATGTTATTGATTTTAAGAATTGTAATTGAATTAAAATCAGTTTTAATTCAATAGGACAATTAAACTTGAACTGGCATGACAATCTCGATTGTCATACCGATTGTCATGCCATGTCATTTTAATTGTCTCACCGAAAGTTCTAGCAGGGAGGAGAATTGTCTTGCCAGTTCAGTTTGATAGTCTTGCTAGTTCAATCTTTTGTCTCACCGAAAGTCATGGCGGTTCAGCCGATTGTCTTGCTAGCTCAACAGATTGTCTCACCGATTGTCTCACCAGTTCATTTGATTTCTGTTGATTGATTAAAAGACAACTGCAGCAGACATTCATTTAAAACCTACAACATTCATTACAGTTCAACCAACAAAAAAGAACACAGAGAAGCAGCAGCCGCAAACAAAGTTTAACTCTCAACTGCATTTCAGTTCATTTATTTTTAGTCATTAAAGTTAAATCTAAACCACTAGAAATCATTATCTTGTTCTTGTGTAACTATCTAGCGGATCAAAATCCCTAGAACTTAATCTCAAATTGCTTCTAGCATTTGATCTTTTTATTGCAAAAATAGAAAAAGTTCATGTCGAATTTATTCTAGATTTATGATAATTTATTTGAGATTAATTCCTTGTAAACGATACCGTTGTTGTAACACCTTTCAAGTTTAATAATAGTTTTATTTAACTTGAATTTTGTTTCACTTTTTTATTCCGCATTTAATTCGATTAAACGGTAAAGTTTGTATTCAACCCCTCCTTCTACAAATATATTGGGACCTAACAACCATAGATGCAACAGTAGTCTCCACTCCAAACTCATTCATTTCTTCTATTCTGGTGGATATTGTTCGTCCGTCGGTTAGTGATTGTATCCCGACGGATGTGCCTAAAAGCAGTCATCCGTCGGCTATCCTAACTACTACCCCGATGGATGTTCCTCATCCGTTGGTACTCTCTACTCACACTGAAATTTCAATAATTGTTACAAGTGTAGATGAGTTAGTAGTTGTACAATCACTCTTAGGACTGAGGGAAGGGAGTGAATTGAGTGAGAGGTTGAGTTGCTCTCAGGAAAAAGGAGAGGAAAGGAGTGAACCAATGTAGGCTATTTCTTCCAGCCTGGCAAAAGAGAGTGAGATGAGTTCCACCTTAGTAGGTGAAGGTGAGGGTGTGAGGGTGGTGAGCCAAGGGGAGCTCTTGATGCAACAAAAGAGAGAAAATAAGAGAATTGCAGGTACAGGAGATATAAGGGTGGAAACCATTGTTAGTGAGTCAATGAATGTCAGTGAAGCAGAAAAGGAGAGATTATTTCAGCAAGAATATCAAACCGTCATAGATTCTATCTCTTTGGATGCTGATACATTTACTCATCCTATTCCAGCTTATCAAACTCTAGCTGGACAGGTCAATGAGGATGCTGAGAGGATGTTGAACTTGGTGCATACAACTGCCTCAATGCAAAGGGCAAAGGATGACATCACTGTTATGTCATCCATAACTAGAAGTGACCTTGAACTGGGTGAAGAATCTTTTGGGGATGATAGTGAGGATGATGAGGATGATAGCATGAACATAGGGGAAGATGCAGATATTCCTTCCTGGATGCTAGGCAAAGAATGTTCATATTCTCATCTTCAATCCACCTTGTTCAAGCTTATTCATGACACCCAAATAGCCATTCAAGCATCCACAAGTGCAAGCACAAAAAGGTTACTCAAAGCACATCTGGAATCTCTACAGCTGCACAAAATTCAGGCTCTCCAACACGGTCAGAATGTGGATGAAATTAAGCAAGAAATTTTAGAAGTTAAACAAGATTTTGTAGCAAGGTTGGATGTTAGACTTCCTGGAACAACTATGACTGAAATAGCTCAAAAATTAAGAAAAGAAGCTCATTTGAACAGGAAGGTTGAGGCTATGGCCTCTAGACTGACAAATGTGGAGAAGTCAGTGGCCAAAATTCTTGACAATCAGGAAGCTCAGACTGCTCTGCTCCAACTGTTAGTGGATGCACAACTCCCCACTTCTCATCAACTTGATGTTAACAAAAAGGAGGAGACAGACTGATTCATCCCAGTTAGTCAAAGGGACTCAACAAGTAAGGGGGAGAATGTGATAAACATCCAAGTCAGTAAAGTAATTGTGCCAGCAATTGCTTTCACTAAGACACCAGCTATGGATAGCATTGATCTCATCAATCTAGCAGCAGCAACACTAGAATCAAATGATAAATTGAAAAAGATTGTTGTAGCAGCAGATGAGAAGGAATTAGCTGATAAATGGAAGCAGATTGATGATGATATTCAGAAGAAATTTGGTCAGATAAAGAAACCAGACAAGATCTTTCTTCACTACTCTCAAGTAAAGCAAATCTCAGTGAATGAAGTGAGTCTAGGTAGCTTGGAAAAAGGCCAAACTTCATGCATCAAGCCTCCAAAAGCCAATCTAATTTTGAAGCCTAAAAAGAACTATCCAAAGTCATCAGACAAGAATCCCTTGGATCTCATGTTTGAGACTCCAAAACCATATGAAAAGAAGCTGTTGGCAAGGTCCATAGCATTTTTCAAAGATCCATCTGATTCAGTACAAAAGAAGAGAATTTCTAAAATTTACAGCAATGGAAAAGAGATTTATGTGGTGGCTGGACACCCTCAATTTGCAGCAGCTAAAAAGGAGGAAAAAGAAAGATCAAGCAGGAAAAGAAGCAGGCTGCTTTGGATGCTAAAAAACTCAAACAAAAAAAGAAGCAAGCTGCTACCTTGTCCAAACTTCAAGCTGTAAAAACTTCAACTGAGAGCACTGAGAAACCACTTGTGATTGCTGAAGCTCAAGATCAGAAAATGCTCAATGAACCTCAACAGAAAAGAAGATTTAGATACAAGCTTCATTCCAAAAGAAAATTGGATTTCAGTGATGAGGAAATGGAAGATTACATTCCTAAATAGTCTACAACTTCAACTCAAACATCCAAGCCCTCAGTGGTGCAGGAAGAATTCAAGGTAGATCCTACAAGGAATTTTTTTGAGGAACCAATAGTTCCCAAGGATGAACCAGTAGACTGGGACAGTTTGCCAATTCTTGAACTTAACTTACCAATTTTCAACAAAGCAAAGAAGACAAAGATTAGAGCAACCAAGAAAGTCAAGCCTGTGACTTTCAGAACCAAGACGCTAATCAAATCACAACCAATAGTCAACAAGGGAGATCTTCTATACATCTGTGACATCAAAGAATTTTCAGAGATTAATCTCTACATAGATGAACTAGAAGAAGTGAGAGCAATTGATGCTTACATAAATCTCCCTGAAAGACTGGTGTTCAAGTACAAGGGAGGGAAAGAAATCACATGGCCACTTCACATGATTCTTCAGGAAAGCTGCTCTATACTGATAAAGATATTCTCATCCTTCAAGAAAAACTTTGGGTTCAATGTATCTACAAGAAAATTGGTACCAAAGAAGATAGAAGATCTAAGGAGTAATAAAGCAAAGAATGCACTTCCAAGAACTCTAACAATTCCCTTCACAGGAAAGAGAGTGCATTTGATGCCTTATTACCTGATGGAATTCATGGATGACAAGGGTGTTAGAAGATTCTTCAGACTGGATGACCAATTAAGTATCTCTAGCAATGAGACTTTATTGGAAATGCAAGAGAAGCTGGATCTATCAGAAGATGATGAACTTAAATTATACAGACAACTCCAAAATTAAATAGAAGAAAATAACAGTAAGCTTGGGAAGAAGTCCGGACAATCAAGGAAATAGTAATCATCTGCTCAGACTAGAGGAGCACCTTGATAATGATTGTGAGAAATCTTTGTACATTTTACTTTGTTCAACTTCAATAAATTGTAGCAGTTATCAGTTTTATCTGCTATAATTTCAATCTGTATATTTAGGATATTTTGTTATCATCAAGTTTCTCTTAAATTTATGGCTACAATTTCAGTAGACATAAATTGGAGGAGATTATTAGGAATCTGTTGTGAACTTGATGATAAGTTAAACAAAACACCTTAGTAGATTTAACTTAGTGAATGTTGTAGCTCTCGACGGATAATCTAATATAGTCCTGACGGATGAACTTTATAGTCCCGACAGATGACAATTTAACATCCATAGAGAGTGTAGCTTATGTAAAAAATAAGTACTGTAGCACATTTCTGCAAACAATATTTTTTAGTCTAGTAGATTCTGTAGGATTCTCTAAGTCATGTTGACTACTAGATTGATATGCAGAATATGTTGGCTAATTGTAAATATGAGATGTCTTGTAATTCTATATAAGGGATATGGAGTCAAGTGACATATAGACTCCCGACGGATGATCTACAAGGCTCCCAATGGATGATCAACATATTCCCGAAGGATGTTCAACATAATCCCAACGGATGATCATATTCAAAATAGCTGTTGATAGTGACAACACAGTCACATGTGTCGGGTGTTTGCAAAAGAAATGTGCCAGCCTGTTAAGCAGGATTTTGAGAACAAAGAAGCATTTGCAGCATGATATTTGACTAGATTTATTTTGTGTTATTATCTTGTCTTATTTTCATGTAACTTGGTAATATATAAACCAAGTTTAGCAAGTAGAATAATTAACCAAGCAAGCACATTTTTCAGAGAGATAGATAAAGCTGTACTTATAAAGAATTTCTATGTAGTTTGTTTGTTCACTTGTAAAGCAGCTGTGTGTTATTCAAAGCATTACAGAGTTTTCAATCTGATATATATATATATATATATATATATATATATATCTAGTGGATACTTTCAAATCCACCAGAAAGTTTTAAAGCTTGTGTTTTATTACTTAGTGTTTTGATTTCTATTACTCTTTCATTCCGCATTACAGCAAATCAAACACTGTTATATATATATTAAGTTTGAACATTTTTAAAATCTCAAAAGTAGCCAGAATTACATTCAACTCCCCCCCTTTGTAATTCTTGTTGTATTGTTAGGGAATAATATATAAATACCCAGACATCTCGACATTTACCTTACGCCTTCGAGATCTCCAAGTGACCTAATTTTTCCAAATCCAAACCATTTTCTCTCACTTCAACCTCTTTCTCTCTACTTTTTCTTACCCACTCAAATTCAAACACTTCAAATGGCATGAAACACAGTTACACCTTTTATCCCAAGGAGGGCACTAACTATCTTGCATTTACAGATGCAAACCAAGCTCTTGATAGCTTCAAAAGTTTTGTGAAGTTTCTTTCTGGAACATACTTTGCAGGTGCTCTAACTGCAAATCCATTACTGTACTTGGATGTTCTTAGGGATTTCTGGAACACAACTGTGGTGAGGACAGTGGTGCATGAGAACCAAGCTATGTCAATGGTGGTTAACTGCTCCATTCAAGGCCAACAGTGGAGTTTCTGAAAATGATATAAATATGGCTTTGGGGATTCCTAGTAACAACTTGATGGAGGTGCCTACTCAAGAAGAACTAGCTGAATTCATGGACTTCAGCAATTACAGTGAAAGGACCAACTTAGCCAGTCTAAACAAGAAGAATTTGAGGAAGGAATGGTCATTCCTGTTTGACTCCATTGTGAGAGCTTTCACATGCCAAAAACAAGCAAACCGAACATCAAGTTGATGTTGGGATGGAGAGGCTACTCAAGGCATCTGAGGGGCCTAGTCTAAGCAAAGAATTTGATGAACTGTTAAAGGCTCTCAGGGCTTCTCTAAATAAAAACTTCTTCACATACAAAAAGGCCTTGGAAAAGACAATAAATTTCATAAGGGTGATCTTGGTGACAAAGGACAATTTTCAGGAAAAAGGATTGTTGTCAACATCAATGACTCTGGTGTAGATAGATGTATGCAGGTGTCCCTTAATTATCTCATAACAAGAAGGGCATCTGAATTGGACATTTTGATTAACAAAGTC
This sequence comes from Apium graveolens, assembly GCF_009905375.1. Lineage (NCBI taxonomy): Eukaryota > Viridiplantae > Streptophyta > Magnoliopsida > Apiales > Apiaceae > Apium > Apium graveolens. The sequence goes on from NC_133657.1 coordinate 189,826,585, forward strand.
AACAAAGTGCTTAATGAAGACACTCTCTTGCTAAATAAATTGAAGAAGGCTCAAGTAGCTGCTTTTCCAGAAGCATATCTACAACCAAGCAAGGGAGTGGCATACATCTGTCCAACCACCAAATATTGTAAACATTTTCAAATTCCAAAGCAATGTGTCATGGTAAACAAAAAGCTGATAATGACTTTAGAAACAGACTCGAAGACAAAGCAGTACAAGACTGTTGAAGATGGAGACATGATCAAGATATTGGGGAGATATTTGAAAAATGTTGAAAGCAAGTTTCCCAAAACACAAATCAATACTAATGATGACTTAGATGATGATGAGCAGAAGAAAGATGATCAAAAACCTTTTGGCTCAAATCCAAGTCACTCTTCTAAAGCAACTGGCAGCAAAGTAGAAGATAAGAAGCAGGATGAGAAGAAGGGGGATGACAAGAAAATGGGAGATGAAAGAAGAAGGGAGATGGTGAATGCACCAAGAAAAATGTTCTACCAATCCAAATACAACAAGCTCAAACCTCTAAGCCTACAAACTTAAACACTCAACTTCCTTTAACTCCTAAGATAAAACTTTTGTTCAAACAAACTGCAAACACTCTACTTAAAATACCAATCACCTCTAGCCAAACCACCCTAAAGAAAATCTCAATCCTACCCTCATTTAAGCAACCTATCAAAACTTATTTCAAAAATATTGGCAGAAAGCCAAAGAAGCTGCAAGTTGAAGAGAGGGCTATCTGGAATTGCTTTGATCAGGCCGATTTTTTACCATTAAATTAGTGCATCACAGATGATGACCTCCATTAAATTGGTGCATCACAGATGATGACCTGACTACTTTCAACAATTAGCTGAAGAAATAGTCAAATTTTGGGTTGTATCATTGAGAGAAGTCAGAATCGACTATCAAGATTGCACCTTCACTCTGCTAAATAGGGGATTAATGGACACATATTCAAACATAAAATTATGAGGGTGATTAGCTTAATGAAGGATAAGGACACAAGTACAAAGGCATGGAGGGTTGTGATGTGTGTGTGGTTAATAGTAAGAGAAGAGCAAAAGAAAAGGCTAAAAGAGAGGAAAGGGAAAGGAAATATACAGAAGAAATAGAAATGTTTGAGCAAAGATCAAATGAACTCAAGGCAAAGGGGTTGAGCAGAATTTCTAAGGATGGACATTTTATTAACATAAAGTTGACATATTCCCAAGATTCAGAGTAAATTACTTAAATAGTTATTTATTGGATGATTGGCTCAAGCTTGTGGAAGCTGTAAGAGGGACAGAAATTATAGAGGAACTTCAAGTACTTGTAAATCTAAAAGACCTCATTAGAAAGGAATCAGGTTATAAGAAGTTTGTAAAATGAATGCCTATTGAACTCGTATAATTTCTCAGTGTATAAAAGTTTTATTTGTAAATCTATCAATTTCTATGTATTTTTTCTATTTTAGTGTAACTTATGGTTAGTCTTGTTACCGGGCATGAATTTGTGATAAGCAATCTTCTCACAAATTGGGGGAGATTGTTGTGCAAGACATGCATGTACTATAACAAGACTAAGTCACATTGAGAATCCTAAAATTTAGTTGTATGGTAGTTTAAATCTGTATTTTATATTGTATTACTTGAGTCTGTAAAAATGTCAAAGATCAGACTGGAGTATTTTTCTGTAAACAGTCTTAAGCCTAAGAATAAAGGCTAAAAATATCTAAATCACATTCACCGCCCCCCTCTATGTTGTATTTAATATCTAACAAGGCCAAAAAAAATTCTTTAAATATTATAATTTATTACCAAAAAAACTAAACTTTACATATTTTACAATTTATACCATATTAAGTAGCATTTCTCATATTCTTATTAAAGGTATAGCAAATTGAAAAAATCTTTATTTGTCGAAAGCAAATTGCCTTTTAAATTTAAGAAAATTAACCAGCTAAATATTATACATGTATGTATAGTATATACAACGGTTTTTCTAATGTATGTCAAGGGTACACAAACTCTCAGTTTCATAAATTTGATACATTTTGATTGATCATCTAATCATAAATATTGATGGACACATGCATTTATAACAATTCTACCAATAAAAGTGTACCAAACTCATAAAATTTAGTAATTATTCTGTAATTTTGGACATACATTAAAAATACCATATATATATATTAAAAATTTATAAAATTTAGTGGTGTCCGGTGACCCCACCATCCCGTTATTGCCTCCGCCACTGAACACATAGATGGGTCTCATTTCTTATCACATGTGCACTCATATAAAAGTTTCAATAATATATACCTCTTCGTCACGTACATATACACACACACATATAGATACATACACGACAAAGCAGAGCATAGTTGTTGACTCGAGAACTACCACGCCAATCCCAATCAAACTTCAAGTTTGTTGGGTGTTTCATATCAAATTATTTCAGATATGAAGAACACAACGTAAATAGTATTTGCATTTTTATTGCAAATGCAATTAATATATACTTTTTGACTAATTGCAAACAAATTCTTTAGATGCATTTTGCTAGAAAAGCAAATAAAAAACACATGTTGAGTGGCCTAAAATGAAGGTTCTCAGTTCCAGTTTACTAGTTGCAATTTACTGTAACGCATTTACTGGATGCGTTTATACCATAACTGATGCAGCGGGTAAGTGGCAGAAAGAAGAGTTTAATCAAGATTCGTTGATTCTACCGAAAATACCGAAAATTGATAATTTTGAGCAAACATCATTTTTTTATAAATCAATCAATAGCTGCTGAATAAAATATAGACAAGTGTTTAAATACTGAAAACCTAACTTGCAGGGCAAGGAAACGACTAAAAACGCAGAAAATAAACTTATTGAAAATTACAAATTGACCACAAAACTTATAAATATGCAATTTTGATCCTCCAAACGACCTCAGATCGCCGAAATCACTCATACATCAGCGAAGCTCTGTGTTCGATTTTCCACGTCGGTTTCAAGGTACTGTCAAAATTTTAACACTTTCTAAGTTCGTCGAAACTTCTTCGATCTTTGCAATCCAGTCCAGAAATTTTCCTCGAATTGAACCGCATCATTCCCGCTGGGGTAGAGAAGATTTGTCCTCGAATCTTGAATCGCAGCATCCTCATCAAAAGAAGAATCATCGGTAAAAGGAATAATATGTTTCATATTAAAAACATCAGAAGTGCGAACATGGCTGGGGAGATACAGACGATATGCATTGGAATTACTCTTCTCCACAATCTCAACCTGACCAATCTTCTTGGCTGCCAGCTTGTTGTATTCATGAGCAGGATAACGGTCCTTAGTAAGAATAGCCCAAACAAAATCATCGACCTCAAAATCCACAACACGACATTTGTGATTAGCAACAACTTTATACTTGGTTGTAGCAGCAACCAGATGCTCATGGTTAGTCGTATGAACCTGAGCGAGCTGCTCAACAAACTCCTCCGTCGTAGCATACGGATGCACCTTGTTAGGTAAAGCAAGTAAATCCAAGAGGACCCCATGGAGACAGGCCATAAACCACTTGAAATGGGCTAAAACCCGTGAAACGATTGACAACATGGTTGTGAGCAAACTCTGCCTGAGGCAACTTCTGATCCCATGCTTTGGGATGATCATCAACTAAGTTGTGCAACAAATTCCCCAAAGAGCGGTTAACAACTTCAGTTTAACCATAGGTCTGTGGATGATAAGCATTACTAAAATTGAGATATGTATTAACAATACACCACAAACTACGCCAAAAATGACACACAAAGCGAGTGTCACGATCAAAAACAATTGATGCGGGAAGACCGTGAAGACGATATATATCGCAAAAATAGAGTTGCGCCACAGCAATAGCATCAGAACTTTTCTTACAAAGGATGAAATGAACCATCTTCGAAAACCGGTCAATAACCACGTAAATAGAGTCAGAACCGCGTTGGGTACGTGGCAACCCAAGCACAAAATCCATACTTACATCAGACCACGGTTGTGTAGGGATGGGCAGTGGTAGATACAAACCAGCATTAGTTGAAGTGCCCTTTTCCAATTGACAAACACGATAACAAGAAACAAAGCGCACAACCTCCTTACGCATAGTAGGCCAAAAATAAGACCCAGCAATAAGTTGCAGAGTGCGGTCACGCCCCACATGACCTTCATTGTGTAATTCTTGAATGATTTGCAGGCGTAAGCTGCAGGTGAAAATACATAATTGCAAACCCTGGAACAAGAACCCATTTTTCCAGGACATAATCAGTTGAATCACCTTGCTGAATGTTAACAAGAATCTGAGAAAAGAAAGGATCATTGACATAAAGCTCCAAAATGTATCAAAACTTGGAAAATGGACACAAATTTCAGTGTGCAACCCATGACGGCGATTTAATGCATCTGCCACGCGATTGGAGACACCGTCTTTATGTTTTACCATGATGAGAGATATTATCCTGGCTGCCAATATGTTTAGAGAATCATGATCAGTGTATAAAACAAACTCTCACTGGAAGAGGTAATGACATCAATGTTTGATGGCTTGGACAATCGCATAGAACTCAATGCCATAGGTACTAAAATCAAGCTTAGCACTAGAAATCTTTTCACTAAAGTAGGCCATGGGACGACCAGATTGGCTCAAAATAGCCCTAATACCTGTTTTAAAAGCATCACAATGGAGTTCAAAGGGTTGTGTGAAATCTGGAAGTACCAAGATGGGAGCTGAGGTGAGACGGTGTTTGATCTCGACAAAAGCTCCCTCTGTTGCAGGCGTCCAGTGAAACTTAGTACCTCGCATGCAATCTGTGAGTGGATCCAAAATGCCACTAAAGTGAGGGATAAAATGTCGATGTAAAGATTCCAGCCCATAAAAACTACGAACTTCAGTGATAAAGGAAGGTCGGGGCCATTGTTCGATGGCCAGAACCTTACTTGGGTCGACTCGAAGGCCTTCTCGAGAAACCATATAACTAAGAAACTGAATTGAAGCAGTGAGAAAGGCATACTTTGTAGGGGGCAGCATAAAATTTATCATGATGCAAAACTAGCAACACTTCACGCAGATGGGTAAGGTGTATCTCAACATTGTCACTATAGATTAAGATGTCATCGAAATAAACGATGACAAACTTACCAATAAAAGGACGAAGGGCTTGGTTCATCACCCGCATAAAAGAGCATTGGATAGACCGAAGGGAGAACAATCCACTCATATAAGCCTTCACGCGTCTTAAAAACAGTTTTCCACTCATCCCCCATACGAATATGAATCTGGTAACCACTTTTCAAATCCAGTTTACTAAACACAGTAGCACCTCTCAATTGATCAAACAAGTCATCCAACCGAGGAATAGGGAACCGGTAGCGCACTGCGATCTTGTTTATGGCATGGCTATCAACACATATACGCCATGAGCCATCTTTTTTTGGCGTGAGGAGTGCAGGGACAGCACAAGGACTAAGGTTTTATCGAATATGGCCTTTAGCAAGCAGTTCCTCAACCTGACGACGCAAATCTTCATGTTCCTTGGGGCTCATACAGTAATGATGACGATTAGGAAGAGTAGCTCCCGGAACAAAGTCGATGTGATGTTGTATAACACGTAATGGGGGTAGTGTCGAAGGTAGTGACTCTGGGAAGACATCGGCATACTTCGTAAGAAGTGGCTGGACCGGAGCCGGAACAACAAGTGAGGTATTATTGGTGACCAAAGAACAAAAAAGCACGAATACAACTACAGATTCTTTCATAGCATCCTGAAAAGAACCCCGAGATAAAAGGGTTGTGGGAGAAGGAGTCTGGGTGGTGGGGACAGCAATCCCTTTAGGCTTAGTAGGCACCAAGACAATTTTTGTACCATGAAAGGTGAAAGAATATGTATTAACATGACCATCATGGTGAACCGAATTATCATATTGCCAAGGGCGACCAAGCAAAAGATGACACGCATCCATAGGAACCACATCACAATATATAGCATCATGGTAAGTAGAACCAATGGAAAAGTTAACAAGCACGCGTCTAGAAACAGTAACATCCATACCTTGACTAAGCCATGAGAGCCGATAAGGCTTGGGGTGTGGTTCAGTAACGAGGTTGAGCTTGGTTATTGCCATTTCCGCAATAACATTCTCACAACTTCTAGCATCAATGATGAATGTGCAGACCTTGCCGCCTATGATGCAAGTGGAATGAAACATATTATTGCATAACCACTCGGTTTCCGGCGCTCGAGGGGATAAGTAAGATCGCCTAATAAGCAACAGAGGTCCAACCTCACCGAAGACATACTCTTCTGCTTCAGCGTTGTTAGAATCATCATAAATTGGAGGCGTATCGGAAAGAAGGACAGATTCAGGATCTGTGGCATCATTAAATAGACCACGTGTGGCAGATTTTGGGTTACGATAATCTGCAATACGATGTCCAACTTCGCCACAATTGAAATACCGTAAACCACCTGTGTGTCCCTGTGCAGGAGCACGATTAGCCGAAGGGGTAGGCTGGATAGGATGATTGCGAACAGGCTGCGAGGGACCCCTCGCACTGGTCGAAATAGTAGGATGTTGGTACGCACCAGTACTATGCCTTGCTAACTGCTTCTCAGTTTGTGATGCACGCTGCTGTGCTTCTGCGATCGTGAAAGAGTCAAACATATTCAACACATCCTGCAATTGAGACGCAACCCACCAATGTAACGTGAAACCACCTGCTGAGGGGACTCGTTTAGATCAATACGAGCCAAATAAGTATAGAATTCGGTGGAATATTCATCCACAGAACAGGGACCTTGACGGAGATTCTGGAACTTGGTATAAAGCTCTATGTCAAAATTATAGGGTAAAACGCAACCCTAATATGTTTCTTGAACTTGACCCAACTCACAATCTTCTCCTTACCATGACGAACACGCGTCTGTTTCAGTTGTTGCCACCAGGCTTGCGCACGACCATGCAAGCGGATTGTAACAAGGGAAACACGGCGATCGTCGGGAACTTCCTTAAACTCCAGAATTTCTTCACCTAAATTTCTTCAACCTGTGATAGGTAATCCTCAAACTCTTCCGGATTGAGACTGCCAGCGAAAGTAGAAATTTCCACCTTAAAACTATGTTCCCATCGCTGGCTAGGGCGTGCCGGTGAACGATCCCGGGAACCTCCAAAGAACGGATTCTCGTCCATAATAGTGACATCGTCTTCATCACGACGGCGCATACGCACGGATTCATCCATTCGTTGCGTCAACAATTCAATCTGCCGCCTCAATTCGCCGTTGTCACGGCGAAAATCTGGGTTTTCACGACGAAGCTCACCAATATCGGCAACTTCAACACGTCTGTGGGGCGGCATTATTCAGGACTGACTGGAACGTGATACCAACTGATGTAGCGGGTACATGGCAGAAAGAAGAGTTTAATCAAGTTCGTTGATTCTACAGAATAATACCGAAAATTGACAATTTTGAGGAAATCTCATTTTTTTATAAATCAATCAATAGATGTTGAATAAAATATAGACAAGTGTTTAAATACCGAAAACCTAACTTGCATGGCAAGGAAACGACTAAAAACGCAGAAAACAAACTTATTGAAAATTACAAATTGACCCCAAAACTTATAAAAATGCAATTTTGACCCTCCAAACGACCTCGGATCGCCGAAATCACTCGTACATCAGCGCGAAACACTGAGTTCGATTTCCCACGTCGGTTCCAAGTACTGTCAAAATTTCAATGCGTTTTGAGTCCGTCGAAACTTCTTTGAACTTTGCAATCCAGTCCAGAAACTTTCCTCGAATTGAACCGCATGAATAACGCAAGCTACATAAATGTTATTGTGTTAGCGCAGAGCCAAATTTCTTCTTATTGACATTTTGGACCAACACCTTGTTTAATGTCGACATCCTGTAAATAAAAAATATAACTCACTGTAACATAAGATCAAGTGAATGCCTAATCTATACTAACCCCCGTCAATAAAATATAACTCACTTAACATAGGATCAAGCGAATACCTAATCTACACTAACCCGCCGTCAATAAAATATAACTCACTGTAACATAGGATCAAGCAATGCCTAAGCCTAATCTACACTAACCCCGTCAATAAAATATAACTCACTAATCACTATAATATAGGATCAAGCGAATGTCTAATCTACACTAACCCCGTCAATAAAATATAACATACTGTAACATATGATCAAACAAATGCCTGATCTACACTAACCCCTCGTCGAAACTCGGAGCATAGATTTGACTAGGGGTGAGTATCGGGTGAAATGGGCGGGTTTAGAGCTCATAACCATCCAAACCAAATTTAGCGGTTTTACATTTTACTTAACCATTACCGTAACCATAACCGTTACTGATATAACCAAACCACCCAAACTATAATGGTTCGGGTTGGGCCGTTTCTGTTTAAACCGTTAAGAAAAATATGTGCATATATTTACTAGGTAAAAAATTTAATAAGTTAATAAATTATTAACTAAACAAATTCATTATGTAATAATTTGGATCTTTTAACTTCAATATGTAACATTTAAGTGCACTTAACATAATATGGATTTAACTACTTATAAATATTAATAATTTATCTAATATATGTATCCTCAAAATATATAATTAAAATATTTTAATAGATTCGGGTGGTTTGCATATAACGGGCGGTATAAAAGACAAATCCAAACCAAACCGTTATTTTTCGGGTTTTGGAAAAATGAAACCATAACCGATCCAAACCGTTACAAACCATTAAATTTCGGTTTGGACGGTTTGAAACGGTTGGTTTGAACGGTTATGAAATTTTTTGCTCACCCCTATATTTGACCACTCTAAGATGGCCATTCTTCCGCTAAATTGAGCGCACCAAAATCTCAATAAAGAATCCATTCTTACCGCTCATCCAGAATACAACACACCAAATTCCCATAGTAAATATTTTAAAAAAAATCGTATATACAAGAAAGTGTATTTACATAATTGGCGTGTTACTAACAAAAATATCTCTTTAGTCAAAGATAACCACCACTAGTTTTTCTACATAAATAAACAAAAGTGGAAAAAAAAACACAAAAAACATTACGACAAATGCCAAACTCATCATAACCGTGCCGGCAACTCTTCACGACGTGTTCTCCTGGACCCCACTTCTAACCATCTCTCCTCTTCCTATATTAATGTCCGAACATAAAAAATACCTGTCTGAACTCAAAAACCCAGCAAATATGAACGACACAACTAAGCAAATCTACTTAGTATCCGCCATTGTCATCTTCTTCGGCTTCTCACAGTTGTCACTGTGCCAAACCGACGGCGATGTTTCCGACGATATAAATAATCCGGCGTTGCTTCCGTACATTACGCAAATTATATACTCTCGTTTATCGAATGCTACTTCTTCGGTTTTAACTTCGGATATTAGTAGTCAAATCAAGTTCTGCATCAAAGATCCGTACGTGTTTATTTAATGACATACGAATTATCTCTAGTTCGGTTTTAATAAATATAGTATATAAATGTGATGTTAGTTTGTTATGTATTTAAATTTAATTTTTTTTAAAATTTAATTTAGTTGTGTTCAATTATTAATATTTTGTGTGTTTATGTTACAGGGAAGCTGATTGGGATAGAGCTTTTAATTTTTCTTCTAATTTGGATTTTCTGACTTCCTGCATTCAGAAAACTAAAGGTAGTTTTCGACTTTCATATGCTTGATGACTTGTTCTAATAATGTGTGTGTGTAGTTTGATTTTTAGGTTTTCTTTTTTTGTTTCGAAAGGCAGTAGTATAAGTTAAGTCGAAAGCTGTTTTTAGTTTCGACAGGCAGTGGTATGCGGTTAAGTCAAAGCTGTTTTTAGTTTCGACAGGCAGTATTAGACGGTTAAGTCAAAAGCTCGGAAGAGGTCCTAGCTTGAATTTGTAATTTTCCGAAGTCGTAAGGAACATAGTGAAAATAGTAGTAAAAGCTGTTAGTTTCGACAGGCAATAGTAGTTAAGACAAAAGCTAGGAACAAGATATCTAGGCTTGAATTTGTAACTTTCGATAGTTGTAAGGAACATAGTAATAATCAAAAGATATTTATAATTTTCTGAAGTCATAGAGTTACGGAATGAATTTTCCTTTTTGTTGCTGCGGAGGATAGAAAATTAGGTGTATAAATGTAGGTATACTTTTAAAAGAGATGTAGAATCTATGTAGGCATGCTAAGTTCATGATCTTTGAAATTAATATTTGAGCTGAGTTTCTGTGTATATAACTTTTGGATGCTTTTACTTATTGTACAGGAGAAATGACAAAACGCTTGTGTACAGCAGCAGATTTAAAGTTTTACTTTAATCATTTCTTCGAATCGGGCAATGTTGATTATTTGAAGCCCAACATTAACTGCAATTTGACCAATTGGGAAGCTGGTTGCGAGCCAGGATGGGCTTCAAGTGTTGGATCAGATCGGGAAGTTGACTTGAGAGAATCTAGAGATATACCTGCTAGAACATCCGAGCCTCAGCCTTGTTGCGAGGGCTTCTTCTGCCCTCGCGGCATGACTTGCATGATTCGTAAGTTTTTAAAATTGCTTAAAAATGCTTTCTTCTTCCATCCTGGTAAATAGTAACCATGTATCTTTCATTTACCAATTATTCTATTATAACCAAATATGTTTTTAATTTGTTTTCATTGTCAATATGTCTTAAAGCTTGCCCCTTGGGATCCTATTGCCCACTTGCAACTCTCAATAACGACAATGGAGTATGTCAACCGTAAGTGAGAATTTCATGAAATGCTACCTTATTTGCGATTCCTTACCTCCCATCTTTTTTCTGCTTCAGAAATGTTGTACTTTATAATAGGTACTTGTTGTATGCAGGTACAATTACCAACTTCCTCCTGCGCAGAAAAATCACACTTGTGGTGGTGCAAACATTTGGGCAGATATTCGTACAAGTAGAGACTTGTTCTGTTCAGGAGGAACTTATTGTCCAACATCAACACAAAAATTATCTTGCAGCAAAGGGTATTAGTCATTAATGCTACTTCGAGTTGTCTACTAGATATATCTTCTGCCTCAAAGATATTACATGTCCAAATAACTCAATTTCACTTTGGTTGACTAGTGGACCAATCTTAACCTTTCTTTTTTCTCATAGTGCGTTGATCATAATTTCCTAAGAATTGCATCATAATATTGAACAAAACTTAGTATTTAGGAACATCAACGTAACACACTAACACTCACTATTACTTTCAAAGTGGCTTCTCTATTTCTCTTCAATGAACAATAATTGTGAGGCAGTAACCCTTTGTTGGTTGATTATTTTGTATCAGAACTTCTTGATGTTCTGATGCCACTTTTGTTTCTTTTCTTCCCTTTCAATTTCAGGCACTACTGTCGGATGGGATCTAAATCAGAAAAACGTAAGTATGATCAGAAAGTGTGTTTATTTATGCTAAAAATAATATCATTATTATAGTAGTATAAAGTGACACAATTCTACTGTATATCTTATTTCCCTACATGAATTATTACCTTAGGCCTGAGTTTTGCAGTTTGTTCTACATACATTATACTGATGGTTCGCTTCACTGAGCATTTAACACAATCAAAACTTGCAGGATGCTTTAAGTTGACGTCCTGCGGACCCAACACCGAAAATCAAAATATACATGCATATGGAATACTTTTAATTGTAAGTTATTCATTAACCAATGTTGCCTTGATATCGCTCCCTGCTTATATGACTGCCGTCTGTAAATGTTTCGACTTCTGTTATTAAAGCTTGAATGACAGTAATAGAACTAGACGATAGTAATTGTTATAGTTAAATTGTCATCCTAATTGTATGTTTTGCTAACTGTTATTCCAAATAGTCAATTCTAGCAGCCAGTTTTATTTCTTCCCCTATCTTTATATATGGTGATCCTTGATGATGCTCGTTTTGTGTGAACTTTGACAGTGTCAGAACTGGATATCTTTTTATTCTATTATTTTCACTGTAAGTGTTAAGATCGGAAAGTGTGTAGATATTTGACCTTGAAGTTTAATGAAGATCTACGTATCTTCAGACAGTACCCAGTGTATCAATTTGGATACCGATGAACATTTATAGCCTACGTAAAAATGAACCAAACATACGCAGTGTATCCCACTCAAAATTAGCGGAGGTGTAGGGCCGTAGGCACTGTCTGTTGAAAGTTATGGAAATTTTAATGATTTTCGTGGTTCTTAAGACTGCAACAAGGCTTACATTTGTTGCGTGTAAATTTGATACTACTGTGATACTGGTAATTTAAACAACTTTATAGAAATGAAAATGCACTGAATACCTACTACCTAGCAACATAATTCCATCCTTCCTTGTTGCAGGCTGCTTTAAGCACTCTTCTGCTAATTATGTACAACTGTTCTGACCAAGTTCTCACCACTCGAGAAAGGAGACTAGCTAAATCTAGAGAAAGGGCAGCAAAAAGTGTACATGAGAAAGTGAAGGCGCGCGAAAGATGGAAATCTGCGAAAGAAGCGGCTAAGAAACATACAAGTGGATTACAAGCTCAAATATCTCGCAAATTCTCTCGCGTAAAGAGTGTCAAGCATCCTGAACATTCTAGAATCGAAGTGGATGATGATCAATCACTAGTTCAACACCAGACGACAAGTGACTCTCAGCAACAGGATGCCGTTTTTGATGGAAAGAAAATGAATCCCAGTGATATAGTGAGGATGATACATGCAATTGATGATGACCCCAATAGTTTCAGTTTGGAGAGTGGATACAGTGATATGAAAAAGAAAGTGCCTAAAGACAAGCAAGTTCAAACTCATAGCCAGATATTCAATTATGCTTATTCTCAACTTGAAAAGGAGAAAGCTATTCAGCAGCAAAACAAGAACATGACCTTCTCAGGACTAATTAACTTGGCAACCAATACAGAAACAATAAAACGACCTAAAATTGAGATATCTTTTAGGGATTTAACTTTAACTTTGAAGGGGACAAGCAAACAAATCTTGAGATGTGTTACTGGGAAAATTATGCCTGGACGCATAACTGCTTTCATGGGGCCATCTGGTGCTGGCAAAACAACATATCTTTCTGCTTTAGCAGGAAAAGCAGTTGGATGCACAATCACTGGTTCAATTCATATCAATGGAAAAGCGGCATCAATCCACTCATACAAGAAGATAACTGGGTTTGTGCCACAGGATGATGTTGTTCATGGTAACTTGACAGTTGAAGAGAATATTTGGTTCAGTGCAAACTGCAGGTATATAAATACCTTTGAGCTGCAAATTTCAGTAGTCTTTCATCTAAAAACTTTTCTTTTCTCATCATATAGTATGTTAAAATCACAATTGTGAAGGAAAAACTTCATCAAATTTAAAATTTTAAAAAAATGTCCATGCTAGGATTTTGTCAAATGTATAATGTCTGTGTCAGAAGACGTTCATCATATTCAAGCACCACTCATTACATATACACAATGCAATTAGACCAAAATTGGTTCACCATTTGCTCTATGCAGTAACTGTACTTGGTTCCCTCTCTAGATTTACGATATTTACACCAAGATCATACTTTGCTCTTATTCTTGCTTTGTATTAAAGACTATCTGCAGACTTGCCAAAGCCAGATAAGGTTCTGATTGTTGAAAGAGTTATTGAGTCCCTGGGGTTGCAGGAAGTAAGGAATTCCGTGGTTGGGACAGTAGAGAAGCGAGGCATCTCAGGAGGCCAGAGGAAGCGAGTGAATGTTGGGCTTGAAATGGTTATGGAACCTTCCCTTTTAATCCTAGATGAACCCACGTCTGGTTTGGATAGTTCATCATCCCAGCTACTTCTCAGAGCACTTCGACGTGAAGCCCTTGAAGGGGTGAACATCTGTATGGTTGTACACCAACCGAGGTACTAGTTACATTAACATAATTGGAGATATTGGCTGTCAAACTCACATTTATTTTCCTTATAGTTTCCTTAAAATAAAAGTTGTCACTCCCGGGCACAGTTACAATTGAACCAACTCACTGAGTCACTGAATGTCATTCTTCTTTTTCTTTCTACAAGAGTAGATAGAGCTATAATAGCAGCTTCAAGGTTTAGATTGCTAGTCATGGCCATCAGGGGCAGACGCAGGATTTCGTCCAGAGGGGGGCCATATTTTATTATAACTATATAATTGAAATATGCTAAAAACTTTACCTAGCATTTGAAGTATAGACGTTGTGAATTCTAAAATATATGAACGTTTCCGAAATGCAGAACAAAGTATCAGTAGTATTAGTATCAAAGCAGACCTCCCTGCCAAACAAGATTACTTGCAAAATTATATTAATTTTGAATGACGTATGTTCTATTTGGCTACTAAATCTTATTGGGCTGGTAGAATTACCTGGGCCACCAAAAGGTTGTGAGGGGGCAGCTAGACTGACAAAGAAGTAAAAGGTTGTAATATTCTATAGATTAGATACTATGCAAAGCAGTCTCTGAATTTATTTTATTTTATTTTGGGGGAGGGGGAGGCCACCCTAGCTTATAGTGTAGGTCCGCCCTGTCGGCCATGTCTTTCGACTACTTCTCTTTGGGTCATGAAAAAATCTTAAGCTTCTGTATGTAGTTTAACTTTTTTAATCATGTGGTAGAGGTCTAGAAATAAGATGGTCTTAGGCTTCAAATGTGACCATGTAGAATAGCATGTGGTGTCGTGGCATGCTTTCTAGGTCAGCAGTAATGATTCGTCATTAAGTGTTTATGTCGACGTACATTCTTGGTAGATATTTTGATATTAAAAACAATGTATAATCTGCAAGATCTACTATCTTTTTGAAGAGGAAAGCGGTCAAATACTATGCTGCAATGTTTAAACTCACATGCTACGTGCACGTGGTTGTTCTGGCGTTGTTTAACTCTAATTTGGTGAATTTCATTTTTCAGTTATACCTTGTTCAATATGTTCGATGATTTGGTACTTCTAGCAAAAGGCGGTCTTACTGTCTATCATGGTCCAGTAAGAAGAGTCGAAGAATATTTTTCTAATATTGGGATTGTTGTCCCAGATCGTGTTAATCCTCCAGACTACTTTATTGACGTTTTAGAAGGAATGGTTAAACCAAAATCAGGTGTGAGTTATAAGGAACTTCCTGTCAGATGGATGCTTCATAATGATTATCCAGTGCCTCCTGATCTGCAACAAGCGTCTGTTGAACTTTCTATGTCGACACCAGGCTCAGATTTAGGCAACAAAATAAATCTTGCAGATAATTTAACAATTGAACATTCCTTTGCTGGGGAAATGTGGCAGGATGTAAGGTATAATGTGGAGTTAAAGCGAGACATACTACGACACAACCTCTTGAGATCTAAAGACTTGTCTAATCGGAAAACTCCAGGAATTCTCCTTCAGTACAAATACTTCCTTGGAAGGTAAATAGTTTTCTTTCATATTCCATTTTAATTATTTCTCAGGTTCCTCTGCATGTTATAAACTTTTTCCTACCTTTATTCACTGGTAATTTGTATATGGTGTTAAATTCAACAAAAGAAGTAATCTATATTTTTCTGTATAAACTAACTATATAGGGAAAACGGATTGCCCAGCCCCACAATGAACTGTTCAACATGACTTCCTTTGGGATGGGATATGCACACTGGGTATATGTATTTTATACAAGAAAGTCATACTAGGAGTAGCATAAGTTGTTCGATATTAAACTTTATGCACGGACCTTAGTATGATATGCTTACATTACCCGCTCAATGTTTGATATTTACTTAAATCAGATGCCAAGGAAACCTAGTTTAGAAACTTTTGTTGAGCATTTGCTTCTATTCTATTACATTCCTGTTCAAAAAAGTTTCTAGTTTAGAAACTTTTGTGGATTAGTGTTACATATTTGATATGCCCTTGCTAATATTTAATTCAGTTGGATGCCAGAGGAATCTAGTCCAGAATATATTAATGAGAAAGTGCTACTATTCCTTTACATTCCTGTTCACTTATGGTGGAAACTATTTCCAGGATCGGTAAGCAGCGGTTGCGGGAAGCTAGATTACAAGCAATAGATTATCTCATACTATTGCTTGCTGGAGCCTGCTTAGGATCTGTTACTAAATTCAGTGATGAAAGCTTTGGTGCACCTGGTTATACATACACCATCATCGCTGTTTGTAAGTCAGAAGACCACTCATCAACCTTTTATAATGATATATATCAGTTATACAAAAAAAATTGGTTAATCTGAACAGACACTGTCAATCCAAAGACTAATTTATGGGCTATTAATAGTACATATGTTAAATAATAATACACCTTGACAAGTAAGCAACATTTATATCTGCTTGTAGTAAAACCTAATGGCTAATAGTTACATGCAACTTCGTAGTTCTATAATTTATACTTGATGTTCTTATCTATTTCAGCTCTTCTCTGCAAAATTGCGGCCTTGAGAACATTTTCGTTAGACAAGTTGCAATATGCGAGAGAAAGTGCTGCTGGCATCAGCAGCTTGGCTCATTTTCTCTCAAAAGATACAATAGACCATTTCAATACAGTGATTAAGCCTGTGGTGTATCTGTCAATGTATTATTTCTTCAGCAACCCTAGATCTTCCTTCGCAGATAACTATGTTGTATTGCTCTGCCTTGTATACTGCGTAACCGGGATGGCATATGTCTTAGCCATCTTCCTTGAACCTGGACCATCTCAGCTGGTAAGGGAACTTTACTATTTGAGTTCTGCAAAATTTTGATTCTGCTCATACTCGCTCTGAACCAATTTCACATCTTGCAGCTTTCTGTACTTCTCCCTGTTGTTTTGACACTCGTGTCCACTCAGACTAGGACTAGCGAATATGTTATGAAACTGGCAAACTTGTGCTACACAAAGTGGGCATTGGAAGCATTTGTTATTGCAAATGCACAAAGGTACAATGAAATATCTTTAATTAAAGCTTTTTGCTTGTACTTTCAAATTTAATGTAGGAAGATATTGAACAAAATCTGAATCTTCAAATCTGAATCTTCAGTTAGCATGAAAGAATATAGTTTGAGGATAGATTAGTTTTCTGAAAAGTAATTAGAGTTTTTTAATGAGTATTAAATTGTTATCTTGAGCATGGATGACAGGAATTATAAGTGATTGGCAAAGAAAATATCTTTCGGTCTGTTTTAGATATAAGGAGCATGTGAATCATATGCAGTGTGCAAGCTGTAATAATAGGACTTCGTGTTTGACCAAGTGTTTATTAGGAAGTGTGAAAGAGGATAATAATTATTATATAGATGAATAGTGCAATAAATATTGTTCAGGATAAATATCTGTTAATTTTATTTATTCATCAAATGAAATTCATCATAATTTATTTACAGGTATGATGGAGTGTGGTTGATAACTCGCTGTGGCGCACTTCAGAAAACTGGTTATAATCTTAATCACTGGGGTCTTCGTATATCCCTTCTCATCCTTGCTGGTGTAGTTAGTAGGATCATAGCATTCATTGGTCTGGTCACCTCTAGAAAGAAATGAATTCCAACTGCCACTTCAATGACATAAACCATGATCAGTGTGGTCATTAGACTAATAGCTTTGCAGCAAGCTAACACGGCTTTATAGTTATATTAAAGAATACTCCCCAAAAGTATGGGGCATCTTCAAGAATTCGATCAGGAGGCTTTCCTCCGATTGAACAGGATGCTTTCCTTGGATTCATCCAAGACTTTGGATAGTTATATATTTATTTTGTCAACCTGTACAGGCATATCTTCGATTCTAGAGAACAACACCCTTGTACATTACAGTAGCATTCATACTCCAATTGTTAAGGATTTGGTTTAGTAGTAGTCTGGGATTGGGTCGACTATCGGTTGCATATGGAAAAAGCATTGTTTCGTTAGGCTTAAGTTGTGTAAATTTCAACATA
Organism: Apium graveolens; assembly: GCF_009905375.1. NCBI lineage: Eukaryota > Viridiplantae > Streptophyta > Magnoliopsida > Apiales > Apiaceae > Apium > Apium graveolens. The sequence goes on from NC_133657.1 coordinate 189,844,499, forward strand.
CCATGGTCGTGTTGATACATAAGTTTTTTTTCAATTCGATTCATCGATGTTAACGATTTGCAGTAGCTAGTAACAGTTTGGCAATTAGTTCATCCCTTTTCCAGGATTATTAAAGGTAAAGAGCAACAATACATCTAAGATGTGTTTTACAGTTATAGTGTATACATAGATTCGGTTATTTGTTATAGCATGTGATTGGCTTAGTTTTCACATGTTAAGCATCATGTCTCTTAGATTGAAATTATCATACATGTTGTGATGTTTATATATTCAGTTATAACATGTGATTAGATGACATCTCACATGATAACATGGTTATGCTCCATCTATTATTTGAGAAAGAAGATCCACATTTGGGCGGAAACATGTAAGCATGTCCCCTATTTGACTATACAAAAGTCTAGTTCCTCGAATCACCATCAAAATTTTCATGTTGGGATATAACACCCGAAATGGGTATCTCATACTTGAAAATGATGCCGAAACATATTCGTATAATTAAATTACTAAATATTCACAAATTTTAATAAAATTCTAAGCTGACATGTGCACACCCTTGGATGACATGAAGACCAAAATGCACTCGTTTACATATTTAACTGCGACTTACTTTTTATGTACAACAAGGATAATTTGGTTTGGATTCCAACAAATGGTGTCCACCAATCTCGTGAAATAGGGTAAAGAACTTTAAAACTGTTGTACATTTTATATTTCTATGAAACCTCAGTAAAAGAGTACAAAAAAGTAAAAAAACTATCTTACATTTTATATTTCTACTGTATTCTATTTTTCTCAATCCTCCTCGGTCATCTTGGTGGCTTTTCTTGTACTGGTACATGTGCTGTGAATGGTAATTATAAAATTCACTAGGTGAAGTAGCAACGAGCATATGATAGTCGGACTTAACACATAAATGTATGATTCAACCAAGTCTGAAACAGCATCCAAAATCCTCAAGAGATCAATAGCAAAAAAGCATAACTCACAGTTGAGCAGGACATCTGGTACAATTTGTGTTGATTGAATTTGAAGCACCATTATTTACCGGGTTTTAAAACTTGTCTTTGTCAGCTGACATGGAAGATGGAACATGCACATTAACATCTATAAAAAAAATTTCAAGGACCATTAATCACAACCATTTCAGTTTTTACAGTTACGACCTTTAAGGGTCTCCTGTCCTATCAAAAGATTAGAATTGATCACTGCAGAAGATGGAAATTTAATAATACTCCCTACAATTCCCAAGTAAATTAGACACAATTTCGATTCTAGACGAGAACGTGATATTGAGGTTCTCAATATACCCTTACTGAAAAAGTACGCAATGTATTATTGTCAATAATCTATTAGGCAGGACTAGAGTATGTACTTAAATGTTATTTATTGTGTGCATCTAATTGTGAAATAAAAGGAGAGGTAAAAAAAAACATAACATATCAACAAGTCAAATAAAATGGCAAGTTAAGTGGAAATACAATTACCTAGCATTTCCGGTGTCAGGTCATTTCTTCATTTCCATAACATATCCCCTAAAAATTGTAAAGCTGGAATCCCTCTGATTTCTATATCAACAAGTGGAGCTTTCACCACTGTCAAGGCAGAGAGTTCAGGATCTGTCTCTATCAAGTCAAGTGCACGTGTCTGATCCTAAATATGTGAAAAATTATATGCAACTGTCAGTTCAGTCCTCAACTAAATCAAAAGGGAACGGAAAAAGCTTTTTCATTTGTGTTTCTTAAGCATTTAATGAGACATTAATCGGACCCAAACACTCGTAATCAAAACTAACCATTAAACCTAAGAAAGAAACTCAGTAAACTACATACTCTAGCAATCTATTCATACAACTCCAATCAACCTTCAAAAACATAATCTGTAATATTACCGACTATTAACAGGGAGAACCCCACATCTCCTATACCTGCAGTTTACCAAAGGTTGGAAAAGAACCTAATGAGTGCACCACTCAAACAAACAGGTCATGAAGCTCATCTATGCAAAACTGCACATACACAAAATAAAACCACGACGACCAAATCCTAACACCTCTTTACGAAAAATTGCAACATTAAATCGTCTAGAACAACTCCAGATGGAAAAGAACCTAACGAGTTCACTACTCAAAGAGGCCATGAAGCTCATCTATGCACAAACGCACATCATCAAAACAAAATTGCAACGAACAAATCCTAACACCTCTTACAAAAATACAACATATAATCATCTAACATTCCAGATGAGTCATGCCCGGTAGCACTCAGGGAATTAACCTCCAGATGCCTATATGTTAAAATATATTGTATGGGGAACAATATAAAATCAAACTAGCCGCTGCATGAAAATGTATAAATTTTAGTTTTTTCAATATATATATAACTTAATCAAATACACATAATACCTTTCTCTTCATTGCACAAAACTTGCAATCTGAAGCTGATGGTGGAAGAACCTGATTAACAACAAGCCTCTTGACAGGAACATTTTCCTTCTTCAGGGAAGAACGTAACCTTGATGACTCATTGATTGCCATAACCTCAAGAAGATAGATAAGAAGTGACAAATTTGTTAAGAGTACAGTACAAAATTTAATGCAGATAGCTTTTACAACTTGCAAAGCATAAATGCCTAAAAATTAGCTGTCAGGAGTTAACATGCCTTTTCATAGTAAAAAAGGGTCTATTAGCCAACTCAATCATCAGAAAGAACCTATATAGTTTACCATTTGAGAGGTGAACTACTTTAGCTTTTCAAATGCTCAATTGATATGATTCATTTGCAATTTTCTATAACTTTGTAAGTATTATTGCTTTATATATAACCTGCAAAATGATAACTGCTTTGAGTATATTAAGATTTAACACACTAGTCCAATTAATTGAATAAACAAGACCAGTCAACTTTTTTAGACTGAAGTGAGCAAGTGATTACTCTAGCAGAGTAGTGAAGGGGACATGCAGATTGCAGACTCATTGTTAACGAAGCAGATAACCATTAAACTTAAAAGCATAGAATAAAGGCATTTCATTGCCCAAGTCAAATACTATTGACAAAATGATTCAACCAATAAGCAGCTTTCCGTAGGTTTATTTGTGGATAGGCTTCATTTTTTTCACATATTTATTCTTTCTAGAGGAGCGGGAGAAAGAATCTCTACCGTGGGGATTGTTACAATGACAAATTCTGTCGATTCTGCGTCCCGAAAAAGGTCTCGTACTTTGATCATCCTCTCTCTTAGTTTTTGTAATTTGTCAGCCTACACAAGAAGTACGAATCAAAGCGTATCCTTTAATAGAACTTGAAACAACATGACTAACCACAGGGACTATTGGGCCCTACTGCATCAGGCCGGTTTTCTTCTTGACCAAAGACAGATTTGATGGCTGACGTAGCTGATGATATCTTCTGCCTAAGCTGCAATAGGCAATGTGGTCAACAAAAGAATCCGAAAATAAACAACATATAAGGTAAATCACGCACACACTCTCTATATGAAAATTCTTATACAATTTAGGTGGCACTCAGTCTGGCAGATAAGTTCATAGACAGCTACAACTCTTACTACAATGTTAATATCCATGACAATGTACAAATAAAAGTAAAAATAAGAATATTCAGCCAATATTTAGCGTAGAACTCAAAAATATTCATAGTCAATTTTACTCAACAGCTTCTCTGTGTAGTGTGTCTGAGTATGAACAAGTGCAAAAGGTCTAAGAGCTATAACATTCGGGCTCAAAGAATATATAACTGAAATACAACAAATTATAATAATCTAATTTTAATGCGTCCAATGTTAGTTTGCTTTATCAGGCTACAATTGCGCACTTCAATGAATAGATGTTGGCCTGCTTCTCTCTCACCATTGACATTGCACCATCTCTACCCTTATTTTGAGTCATGGTCATATCATCTTGAATCAATTCTCAAGTCTATTCGTTTCAATTAATATAGAAGCCACCCGTTTAGGGAAACTCTAGGACCAACAATTAATGTTTTAAGAAAATGAGGTTACTTTTTATCATATACGACTTTCACCTCTTTGAAAAAGAATGGTTAAAACTTGGACAGTAATAATTAAAAACCCATAAAAAATGCGATAATAATCACACCCAGATGGCAAAAACTATCCAAGAAGCAAAACTACGGGCTCAGCATTTTTCGATCTCCCATATTCTCATCTGAGCAGTTGCAAAAAGATTTTTAACTCTGGTTTGAACCAACATCATACCAAGCACTACCTTTGAGGAACCTTATTAAATAACAAAGTAATAACTACTTAGTCACCAGAGAAATATGTGACATAATGGCATCTAACAATGGACGCCTTCAATTTCACTTTAAGATACCTTCAAGATTTTTCCAATAGATGCATCCAAGAAGTCTGGCAATGACAAAAGCCTCAGTGTATGACCCTGAAATGATAATAGTTACTTTCAAGAAATAACCTCTTTAAAAAAAGAACATAAAAACTATTAAAATTTTGTTTACAAACCGTGGGTGCAGTATCAAACACTATTCGCGTAAACTTATTGTACTCTTCTAATTCAAGGAACTGAATGACCTGCCAGTGATTTAAAAAGTTGGCGGTTAGTAGAGGAAAAAAATGGGTGGGGGCAGGAGAGAAAGCAACCCTTTAGGCTAATTGAACCTTGGAAATTGCAATAGCTTCATCCAAGCCAGGTGGAGGTGTGTCCAAAAGCTCACCTAATTTCAGCTCTCCTAGCTTTACAATCAAACTTTAAAAGTCAAAAGAAATACATAGAGCGTGCATCAAATTGCCAGTATACAATTTAAGATAACAAAGGGTACACAGAAAGAAATTGTAGGCATGTAGCACCATAAAGTAAGAGCCATGTGAATAGTTCGTGTAACTGAATTCTAATTTGTGCTGGTGCAGCAGTAAGATATGTTGACAGTCTCATCATAGATTATGTTTTACTCCCATTACCATACCAATCAAATTGTATGTAACCATCTTCACAAGTCTAGGACTTCGTTTCACTTGATTAACCATTAAATATATTTTTGTGGTCAAGCAGAGATACATCATTATTCGTAACTAAACGCATCACGACAAGAACCATTGCTATATCAAATCAAATTAGACAACTGATAATGTTCACCTGTTCTACAATCATTCCCAGTCCCATGCCATCCATAAAGTCCTTCACTCCAGTTCCTCCATTTTTCTTGCTCGCATTGCGAAATTCTTCCTTAGCTTGATCAGGGTTTATCTGTGATAATTAATTAAATAATATTCAATTGTTAAGAAATAAGATAGGTTTATGACTTTATGTTGTATACTAAATGCCTTTTTAAATAATACCCTTGCATTAGGGTCTTTAACATACCATAAATGGTTGAAAGATAAAATAAATTAGGAAAGAAAAACGAAATAATTTATGTGCAAAACGATTCATAGAAAAATGATGACTACATAATAGTATGATACAATGCTTTTGCATAATACAATAGTCAAATGGTCAACAAGACCACCATAAAGAATCATTGGAGAGTAAATTTTGATTTAGAGAAGAAAAAGAGGATGAGTAAATATTAGAAGTGTAGACTGATTCATCACATTGTCAGGTCTTATTCTGGCTTGCGAAACAGAAGGTGCTTATTAATTGCACATTTTAAAGAAAAGAGTAGATGTAATAATACTAAAATAGATCTACAACACGGAGGAGAAAAGAGGGGGGCGGTGATTAACTAAGTAAACAAGTCTTTGGTAATAATAGTCTTATTATCTAAAGTAACGCAAGAATTAAAAAAATTATTGCTAAAAATTTTACACACACCTCAAGGGCAAATAATGGAGCAAGAGGTCCCTCAACTGGTACAAGTGTCCCTCCTGTTAAATCCTGCGAGACGAAAATACACAGACTGCAATTTGTCACATGTAATATAAGCAATGGAATTAATTTTGGAACTGGATTAAGCAGAGGCATTTAAAACCTGTGCAAAAGAGTCGCTCAAAGAGTGAGCAGGATCAGTTGAAACCACTAGAGTGGAATGACCATTATTTGCAAATTTGACAGCAAGTGATGCTGCGCAGCTTGTTTTTCCAACTCCTCCCTTTCCACCTAGCAAGTAATATTTCCTCTGGGTCCCAGAAACCATTTCATCGAACCCTGCAGTCGCTTCTACAGGAGCGGCTACAGATCTAACTGAAGAGAGTGTAAACATAAAAATAGTTTCAGACACTCAATACTGCCATTGATATTAGAATATTGAACCATTATTCTGACCTGCTCTAGTACAAAAAATTTCCTCTAAACTTTCGTGTTTATCTACTACAAATATCTCAACGTCAAGTATATAACCCAAGCCAAAGGAGATGTCGTCAGATTTGACATTTGACAGCTGGAAAGTTCGAGTTCCAGCTACTTACCATTCTAAGTATGATACTAGCTAAGAAGCATGGACACGGGTGCGCAATGCAAGGATACTAGAGCGGGCAATTTCTTACACGACACGTGAACACGACACGAAACGACACGAAAAATACGGATATGGGTTTTAATTTTTGGTACACGAAACACGAATGTACACGAACACGAAATTACACGATAGATTTAGTGTCGGATATGGGTTTCAATTTAGGTACACGAAAGTACACGAAATTACACGAAATAAATATATTTATAAATTAATATATATAACACATGCATATATTTATGTATATAATATAAATATTTACAAGTTTTTATAGAATACTATGTAAAAATATATATATTTATATATACACTCTCCATATTTCATTAAATTATACATTAAAATAGATTTTTTTATATATTATATGTATATTTATATTATATTAATTTCTTATTTAATGTACACGAAAAGTACACGGAAAGTACACCACACGATTCGAATCGGATATGGGTTTCACATATGGGTACACGAAATCATTTCGGGTCGGATATGGGTTTCATGTTTACATACACGAAACACGAAATTATACGACACGAAAGTATACGACACGACCCGATTGCCCACTCTAAAGGATACAGAGATTAAGCAAATTTTAAAATACTGGGATTTGGGTGCGTGGGGATACAACATTTATAAAAATAATTTTTAAATACAAAATAAATATTTATAGTTTTAAGTGTGTGGTTAAAGCATTTATAAAAATAATTTTTAAATACAAAATAATATTTATAGTTTTAAGTGTGTGGTTAAATCTATAAACAAAATCGAATTCCATTCAAATTTAACTATATAGTTAACTACATAAGTGTAATCATGAATCAAAATTAGTTGATTATAATTTTTAATCAAACTAATTAATTCATACTCCCTCAGTCCCAGCCAATTGTTATCGTTTATGAGAGAGTGTCCGGGACGCATTTTAAGATGAATATAAAATATATTTCTATAACTTTTTTTAAAAAAAAATCGTTTCCTAAATAAAAATAGAATATTTAAACTTTTATTCAGGAAAAAAAATAAAAAGTTATAGAACTATATTTTCTATTCATCTTAAAATGCATGTCGACACTCTCTTAAAATGCATCCCGACACTCTCTTAAAAACTATAATAATTGGGAGGGATGGAGGGAGTAATACATATAAATTATATACAAGACATACATATGTTACTGGTACTTGAACAAACTCACTACAAAATCATTAAAATATTACAAATAGAAGAGGGTCTGATAAGAATGATATTTCTATACAGTAATATAATTACTAAATTATTCAACTAACCTATATACTTATACACATTAAATATGTTCAAAATTTATATAAAGCAAAAACTTTTTAATACTTAAACTAGATTATCTATATAATAATAACTTAACATTATATGTGTGTGGGTCTATATATATATAACATGTATGTCAACTTAGCTAATAAAGAACAAGGGCTTAATTCTAGAAGATGATGTTGGGGGATGACTTCGGTGAGATAAATGGTGAGCATGCCCGCAGAATTGTAGATGTCAGCCAAGCCTCCACGGGACTCCTGCCTTGAAATACAGGAATATGCCAGTGTGGCCGCAGCCTGCCATATAGGTATGCAGTATGCCCGCACAGGGACGGATCCATTTCTACGATCATTTTTGTAACTTACCAAAATTGCACAAATATATTCAAAGTAAAATTGTCAATTGTTATCGTTTATGAGAGAGTGTCCAGTGTCCAGGAAGATGAATATAAAATATATTTCTATAACTTTTTTTTTTAAAAAAATGTTTCCAAAATAAAAATAGAATATTTAAACTTTTATTCAGAAAAAAAAATAAAAAGTTATAGAACTATATTTTCAATTCATCTTAAAATGCATGCCGACACTCTCTTAAAAACTATAATAATTGGGAGGGATGGAGGGAGTAATACATATAAATTATATACAAGACATACATATGCTACTGGTACTTGAACAAACTCACTACAAAATCATTAAAATATTACAAATAGAAGAGGGTCTGATAAGAATGATATTTCTATACAGTAATATAATTACTAAATTATTCAACTAACCTATATATGTATACACATTAAATATGTTCAAAATTTATATAAAGCAAAAACTTTTTAATACTTAAACTAGATTATCTATATAATAATAACTTAACATTATATGTGTGTGGGTCTATATATATATATAACATGTATCACTTATATGTCAACTTAGCTAATAAAGAACAAGGGCTTAATTCTAGAAGATGATGTTGGGGGATGACTTGGGTGAGATAAATGGTGAGCATGCCCGCAGAATTGTAGATGTCAGCCAAGCCTCCACGGGACTCCTGCCTTGAAATACAGGAATATGCCAGTGTGGCCGCAGCCTGCCATATAGGTATGCAGTATGCCAGCACAGGGACGGATCCATTTCTACGATCATTTTTGCAACTTACCAAAATTGCACAAATATATTCAAGTAAAAGTGCGACTTAACTTTATAATTACAAAGGACAACATGTTATGTAGGTCTTTGGAGCCATGTCGCACCAAAACTTAAATCCTCAAGATATGTGTATTCTAAGTTGAATAAGAACATTCACTATCATATTTATTGTTATTATTCATGTTATAACGAAAGCAAGAACGATTATAATAAACGTGAAGAAAGAACACAAATAGGAAGAGAAGAAAAAAATTTATTGATCTTGAGGATACATATTACAGCATATGTTTAGGTTATTCCCTAGAGAGTTTGTATAATACTCTCTACGCGGTTACAGAAAATCTCAGAAAAAATAGGCTCAAAACAGATAACTCTAAGATATTGTAAAGGTAACGCCCCTGAACCCCATCGGGGACCACGTTATGTCCCCGAACCCCTAAACCAGGGTGTGCTTGACCCCCGAATTTCTAGCTTTTGGGATATTTACCAATTCAAGACATATTCTAACAAATCTTCACCATGACTTGAATCCTCTCACAACAAAATATGTACCAGATGCACCATAATAATGCCAGATGTACCAGAAAAAACTCTCCTGCCTCAGATTTTGCCCTAAAAGGGCAATCAACAACTCCAAACATTTAGTAAGTTCAAACAATTTTAAAACTTGATATGTGGAACCCGCTTGGTGAGCATATCAGTTGGGTTATCAGCAGTACGCACTTTGCTCACCTTGATTCTCTTCTCACTTCTTAGAAAATGGTATCTTAGATCTATGTGCTTAGTCCTCTCATGATGGACTTGATCCATGCCTAAACCGATTGCACTGATACTGTCACAATATGTATATGTAGACCCAAATCAAGTTGCATCCCCGAACCCCTAAACCAGGGTGCTTCGCCCATAGACCCCCACTCACTGACCGGGTAGCGAAATCCCCAAAGTCCCGGCGTTTGGGGCATTTACCGATTCAAGGCATATTCTAACAATTCCCAACATGAAGCAAGAGCAAAAACAAATAATTTTAGTATTATCATTATTTTGGTAATGGGCATTTACAAAATTAACTCACACGGACATTTCTCCAATGAGGTGTGATACCTCGACCTCTCATTAACAAGAGAACAAACGATTATTACAGTGTATGATAGGAAATTTTAAATCAGTAAAGAAGGCACCCAAGCTCTCATTCAGTCAAATCACTACATCTAAATTGACGTGTTATTTCCAAAACTAACATCTTATGGTTCTAGAAGAAGGCCTTAATTGGATAACATCCGGAAGTTCTATAATCAAGTTAGGTAACAATCTGTTTCCAAACATTGTGCATGTGTTAAGTAACAGGTTCTCCTAAGACCTCGAACCTCAAGCTGTCAGGATGGGGGACTTAATAGATTCTTATACTATATCTTAAAAGTATGCTAAACAGGAACTTCCACTAGCAACCATGTCCAACCCCATACTTAACTAACTATCCATTCCCTATTCTGCTCTAAAAACTTCATAATATTCTTATCAACACAACTATTTTTAACCTGTTCTCACAAGGCTACTAAGGCAAGTATAAAACTATAACCATCACAAAAATAAATATCCAAATCCTATAAAAACATACCCAAAATTCCCACAAACCACAATCACTCATCTATAAATTAATAAACTCGAAACTTCAGAACCTAAAATGTAAAAAAAAAAAAAAAGCTAAATTACCAATTACCCATCAAAACTGAAATTAAAATCAAGCAAGAACATAACCAATATCAGAGTAATATACACACACAACACAACACAACACAACACAACACAAATACATACAAAAGAAAGCACACTAAAGATTGAAACTTTATAACCAACTAACAAAAGGGGTAGTATAAAATCACCTTGAAGTAACTTTCTTGATTGTTTTCTAGTGAGAGAAAGTGAGCAAGATTTTGAGCTGAAATTTGTACTAAATTTAGAGAGAGAAAAAGGGTGTGAGTTTAATTTAAGGGAGTTGATTAATGATATACGATTGACTGAAGCTGAATAACAAGGTGAAAAGATAGGTGAAGAAGTGAAACAGGTTGCCATTTTTGTGTTACTAAACTTAGAGAGATGAGAAGGGGGTGAGTTTTCTTACACGCTCGCTCCTGGTTTTTGCATTTCTATGTTATATTTTAATTACAAATTATAAATTTAAATTTGTAACATGTATTTTCGCAACTTCTCTTCTATATTACGGGCATATTTGGCAAATCTAATAAGCGGATTTATTGACTTTATCGACCCGACAACTTATAAGCTGATAATTTATTTTTTTAATTTATTTTTTATTTTTTATTTTTTTTATCAATTTTAGTTTTGAAATATATTTTTTAAATGTTAATTTAACTCAAAATATAAGAATTAATATAATTATATTTAAAAATTATTTACTTTAGTTAATTTAAATAGAACAATTTTGACTTATAAGTTAAATTATCCAAACACTTGTATAACTTATACACATTTATCAACTTTTCACTTATCAGTCACTTATTCAGTTTAAGTTATAAGTTACTTATTTTTAAATTTCTCAAACGGGCACATAGTAAATTACTCATGTTTTTAATATTTATATAATAAATGTGGTTTGTGCGAATCGAACTTGAGAAATATGTAAGTATGTTAAATGAATATTTTATTTAACTTTAAAGATAGTTACTTAAATTTCGCAAAAAAAAATATAGTTAATTGAATATTTATACAGTTAATTTTAAAGAATTGAATTCGAGATATAAAGTTGGGCATAGTACGTAAATGGATTATTATCTTATTTATTAATTATGTTTTAGTTTAGAAATATATCTAATATATTTTTAACATATCTTTTATTATAAAAAGTAATTAAAATTACATATATAATTTCTAAAGAAAATATTAAAAATAGAATCGCTTATATATAAATAATCTATACTGGAATTACATATTTAGATTAGTTCAAATTAAAATGAGTCAATGCATTTAGTTAATTTCGAATTTGAAATCATAACTTGACCCATTGTTAAAAAAATACTCGAAATTTGATTACATGACCCGACCGACAAATATCGTCACATTCTGCGTTTAGTAAATTTAAATTACAAACTCGGCGATAATATCTTATCAATAATGTGAATTTTTTTAATATCTTATGTTGATATTAATTAATGTGTTTGAAGTCTTCATATGATCAAGTTAATTGATTATTTGTATTAAAATTACTAACTTGACTGGTAGTGCATTATTGTTTTGGGACTTGTCCACATTTTAAAAATATTCGAAATTTGACATGAGATCTCACGAGATTCGTTAAAACTACGATTCTATGTTAAAACGATTAAGTTTTCATTTTTCACTTTTTAAAAAACTGGCTTTTTAAAAATAAAGCTTTCAAATAAGCAATATTCATTAACGAATATAATATTATTTGCTCGAAAAAATCATACAAATATCTTGAATTATTTTAGTATTTTAAATTATTTAAATAAAAGTTAAATCTATAAAATACTGTAGCATGTGATTCAATCCATTTTACGATATTTATTTAAAGATTTTTTAAGAAAATATTGAAAATAGAATCGCGTATATATAAATAATTTATATATGCACTACATATTTAGATATATTCGAATTATAAAAAGTCAATGCATTTTAGTTTATTTTGAATTTGAATATAGAACTTGACTCATTGTTCAAAAATACTTAAAATTCGACTACATGACCCGACCGAAAATATATCATCACATTTTAGGTTTAGTAAATTTAAATTATAAGTTCGGCGGGAATATCTTACCAATAATATTAAAAAATTTAATATCTTAATTTAATACAAATTAATGTGTTTGAGATTTTTAAAGGATAAAATTAATTGATAATATGTATTAAAATTAATAACTTGATTGTTAATGCATTATTATTTTTGAGATTTGACCCAATTTTAGAAATATTCAAAATTTGATACAAGTTGTCACAAGATTTGTTAGAACAATGATATTATATTAAATCGATTTATTTTTTATTTTCACTTAAAAAAACTAGCTTTTAAAATAAATTCCTTTAGATAAGCAATATTCATTGATGAAGATAATATTATTTTCTCGAAGACATTGTACAAATATTTTGAATTATTTTAATATTTTAAATTATTCAAATATAAATTTTATCTATATTATATTGTAGCATTTGATTCAATCCATTTTATGTTATTTAAAGAAATAATATATATTGTTCAATAATTTGAAGGAATTAGCCAGTTCAACTGATATTTATAAAACTTCGTCAAATTGAAAAATATTTAATTTTAGGTGAATAGTATACAATGTCATCAAATTATTATATGAAGAAATATTAGAGTCGTAATGAAATAAATTTAAAAAGAGTTTAAATAACGATATAATTACAACTTTCCCTTCGAATTCTTGAAAAAAATAATAAATATCAAAAATAAGTCTTTACAATTTATTTCTATGTTAAAATCATGATTGATACTCGGTTGCGTAAAAAATAGATGTGAATTCCATATATAAATTATTGCAATTTATTTATTACATAATTTTAATTTTTGAATAATTATAAATGCATGTTATTTAAGTAATCAATTGCCTAGATGCTAATAATTATTATACATGTACATAAATCAGATATTTAGCATATAAATAAATGGAACCATCGTAATTTACTAAAAAACTATAACATACGATAATTTACATGCTAACACACGTGCATATAACTTAATCTTACTTTGTTAACAATACTGTAAATAAGAAACTAATATTTTTTCATACATACATGCGTTGAATTTCAAAAACTAACATTTTTAATTAAAATCAACTTTTATATTAACAGTAGTGTGAATTTTACATTATTGTATATTATGATTGCAGTCATTCTGACTTCAACTATGCAATTTTTATCCTTTTAAATTGAGTAAGTTAATTGTAAGTTAGTAGGAAACTCAGTAATAAAATAGCCCAGGACATATAATTTATTTAAATAAAATTCAAAAATTTTGGTCAACTCTGTATTCAACATATATATTATTTTTTAACCTTTTTTTGTAAACATACCAACAACATTCTACAGATTAAGTTTAACTGTTTCGTTTTAAACGTACACTGACTAACCTATTTATATTCATTCATTAAATACAAATTATACGACACAAACAATAATCTATACTATATTATAATAGACGGAATAAAGATAATTTGGTTCGACGGTTTGGTTCAACGATAATTCCCTAATTTTGATTATTACAAAAATAGATAAATAGTGTTATATATCTAATAAACTACTAAATTATTAAACTGCTACTAAATATAGTATACTTATCATACTAAACTACGAATACAACTTATCCTATTATTAAAAGATATAAATAATAGTGTTACATATCTGCTAAACTACTAAATTGTTAAATTACTAGAAATAGTCTATTTATTCTACTAAATTACGACCACATGTTATTCTATTATTTTTATTATAAATTTATAATCATTATATATTTATATAAATTTTTTAAAAATATAATATAACTTGATAAATAAAAATTTAAAATATTAATGAAAACCCGTGCATCGCACGGGATTTATGCTAGTATATATAATTTGCTTAATGAGCTATATTAGAAACGTTATGTAATTTGGTAATATTTTGTATGAAAATAATACACATTGATAAACAATTTACTTGTATTTGATATACGTTAGACATTGTACAACATTTACAAATAAAAAAGCAACTATGAACGTTAGAATTACATGATGCATAAAAAAAACTTTAGGAAATGACTCGTGCCTCGCACGGGTTATTATGCTAATTTTTAAAATTAAAACTGCAAACATATGACGTATTTATTTAAGAGAGAGAGAGAGAAAAAAAAGTTGGGCAAGTGGCCAAACTTTTTTTTGCCATTTTCTATATGGATTCAGAGCAGTACACACTTTCATGGAATACTAATAGAAAATGATAAAAAAAGGGCAAAACCAGACATCGGGTATTTTGGGCACCTAGGACCTAAATATTAATTATTTATGATATTTTCTCGATATATAATCAATTATTTTTTTCACATAAAGTATTTATTATTTAAACGTACACGTTCATTTATGCATTTTTACTGATCAAATAACAATTTTCCTGAACGAAAAAAACTCCTTGCACTAATTATTTGAATACATTTCACTGATATTGTCGTTATTTTTAAAAGTCATGTTTCCTGACAATCATGTGTCAGGAAACGTTTATCCAATACATAACTCCCTGGCCGTTAGCCAAGATTTTAAAAAAAAAATCATTTTTCGTATAATATCCGCGTAAAGTGTTTCTAGTTCATCATTTCCCGCGCTTAATATACCCGGAACGGCTAATTACTAAAGTGCCTTAAAATGCTTCCGCGATTAATTTACGCGGAACGCCTGGAGATCTGCATAACCCCGAAATAAACATGTTTCTTGTCATTGTACTCAAAAAAAAAATTATAGCGATTAAATTATATTAGGAGGCTATTTGAGGGAGAAAAGTGGCTGATTTGCGTGCGATTGCAGTGGTTCTTGATTGTATATCCGTAATTTTCGTGTTGAAACCAACTTCGTGTGTAAGGGGTTCGTTTCCCCCTTTATGGATTTTGAATTTGGATTCGAGGGTTAGAGTTTTTTGATTTAATTCGCAAATTTTAAATCATTATTTTAGAGATGCTTGTTATTTGTTGTTGTTATGAAATTGTATTTGAAATTATGAATGTTTTGTGTATATGGTTGTTTTGTGTGTATATGGCCTTAAAATTGTGTGTGTTCGAAGTTATAAATTGTTATGTGTTATTCGAAATTGAATATGGTGAAAACATTTGTGTTGTTTTGTGTTATGATTTCAGTAGCATAGCGTTATTTGTTTTTTTATTTGAGATTTGAATTGTGTTATACAAATTGAATTGAATTGAATTGAATGGAGAGATATATCGTTAATTATACGAATTTTTTAGCTTGGTTTCATATTGATTGCTTGTAAGAATCGTTATAACGTTGGTTTGAAAAAAACTTGTGTCGTTAAAAGTTTTGTAAGAGATTATATGGTTTAGTGTAAATGTAGATTATTGTCGTTACATATGTCATAGAATTTTCCATGTTATACGTGATTGGATGTGTAGTTGAAGTATCTAATGTTGAGTTATATGTTTATTATTTCAAGATGGATAACATATTGTCGAGTCCCGTTAGTCATACCGTTCTCTTTGATAATGAGTATCACGTAAGTTCGGATGTTTGGGAGGGACATGAGTGGGGTCCTTTGGAGTGTTATTTTTTGTGCAAGACATGCATGTACCTTAACAAGACTAAGTCAAATTGACAACCCTAAGTAAGTTGTATTGTAATCTAAATTTGTATTTTGTGTTGTAACATTTATGTCTGTAAAAATGTAAATAGACTAGACTGTAGTATTTTTCTGTAAACAGTCTCAAGGCTAAGAATAAGCTTTAGAAGAAGATCATGAAGATCATGCCTCAGAGAAAGTGTGAAGAAACTTGGAGTTAAATAAATCTGTTTTGTGAAAAACATTTTAAGTCAAGAAGTCTACAAGTCATAGATTAAGTGTTATAGAGAAGTCATTCGAGAACTCCAGAATGACTTATCGAGAAGTCAAGGAACGCTTATCGAGAAGTCTCAGAGATATCAACAAGTCAAATTGAAGACATGAAGAAATAAAGACCTCGAATGAGTCAAAGTTACTCGAGAACTCGAAGATCTCGATAAGTCAAGATTACACTCGAGAACTAAGAGACCTCGAACAGTCAAATAGCATTCGAGAACTCAGAGACCTCGAATAAGTCAAAGTTACTCGAGAACTCGAAGATCTCGATAAGTAAAGATTACACTCGAGAACTAAGAGACCTCGAACAGTCAAATAGCATTCGAGAACTCAGAGACTTCTATAATTCTTTATACTTATCGAGAACAACCAACTGGAGATCTCTAATGAAACTCAAATACATAATATAATCAAGTTAAATATCCAAGATTATCAATCAACAACAATCCAATCAGTTGGATTGACAAGTCTACAAAAAGCAGTTTGAAGAGTGCAATATAAAGGGTAAAAATTAACAGACAAAGGAAGATCAAAGTTAACACAATATGGAAAGATATGTTAAGCCAGAAATGGAAAGATTAGTGACAGGTTTCTAAAGTGATTAGAACTTCTTATTACATATTGTGTAAACCAGTGTTTATCTATTCTATAAAGTTAACACGGGTCCTTTGTTAGCTATAACAATTTGAGAAAAGTAAATTCTTTTATTCTCTCAAGGAAGAAGCTAAGCTATTTAACAGCAAATAGCCTAGAAATTTTGTAGAAAAGCATTCTTAATTTTAATATAAAATTAAGTGAGTTTTGATAGATCTGTGTTCACTGTTCTTACTTGTTTGAATTCAGCATTAACACATTTCACTACAAGGTTTTAATTTACTTTGTTCATGACCATAAACACATCAAGAACAACAGAAAAATACCAAAACACATTCACCCCCCCCCCTCTGTGTGTGATTAATTACATAACAAGTGGTATCAGAGCAAAATCTGAAAGTAGACAGATTCAAGATCTTGGAAGAATAAATACACGGAAAATCAGTAGCATCAAAATCCTTACTTTTGATAAGGCTAACTACACTCTATGGAAAAAGAAAATGTTGTTGTTTATCAGGTTGGCCAACCCACTATACACCCAGATCCTAAAAAATGGGCCTTTCATTCCCATGGTAAGAATTGAGGAATCTACAGATGAGGACAAGGTTATTCCAGCACATTATACTCCTAAAGATCCTTCAAAGTATAATGAAACTGAAAAAAAAATTCTTTCTGGACAGTGGCTTGCAACTAATTCTTATAGAGTCACTAGACAATGTAATGTACAATAACATTGTCAACTGTGACACTGCTAAGCAGATCTGGGAGAAGATAGAGATACTTTGTGAAGGAACAGATAAAGTTAGGTCAAATCAAAGAAGGATACTGATTTCACAGTATGAGGGTTTCATGCTAAGCCAAAGGAAAGCATCACTGATGTGTTTTAAAGGTTTAACAAGCTGATTAATGACTTGCAGCTGCATGATAAATATTATGAAGCTGAAGAAATGAACTTGAAGTTTTTTACTCACACTCTCTGACCATTTGGAACATAAAATCTCAGCAATCAGGGAAGAGAGATACTTGAGCAGAATGACTCTTGAAGTTCTATATGAAATTTTAAAAACATATGAATTGGAAATGATTCAAAGGAAATCATTAAGAGCTGGTCAAGGGCATGTTGTAGATGGTTCAAGTGCTCTAATTGTTAATGAAAGCGAGATCTCAAATGATGAGCCAAAATTCCAGACTCCAGATGGCTCAACAAGTGAGCAAAGAAACAATGATTCATAGGAGCAAGTCATACTGGAATTAGAAGAAGATGAGTTCTACTTCTTGGATGAACTTGATGAGCTAGATCAATCAATGGCCTATATGTCAAGGAAGTTCTCTAACATTAGAGTAAAGAATCCAAGATTCTTCAAGGGAAAAGGACAATCATTCAATAAAGACAACAGCTGGAAAAGAAAAGGGAAGTACACACCTGATAGCAAAAATGGCTACAAAATCGGATCTGTTGACAGATCAAAAATAAGATGCTATAATTGTGATGAGCTAGGCCATTTTGCTACAGAATGCAGGAAACCCAAGAAAGCAAAGAAAGATAAAGCTTATCTTGAATTGGAAGCAAAGTATGAAGCTCTTATGAGGAAACAACAAAGCAAAGGCTATATTGCAGAGGGAAAAAGTTGAGATGATTCTGATAATGATGAAGATGAGGAAGTTGGAAACAGCAAAACAAAGCCTATATTGCAGAGTCATCCTCATCAAAAGCACAGGTACCAACTATTCCACCATTGATTTAAATGTGAGTCAATATAAGGAAACTGTTAAAAAGATGAGCACAGAAATGTTTCACATTTATACAAGTATGGTTGCTGCTAATGAGGAAGTTAACAGACTAACAAAGATCCATGAGAAGCTTGAAAATGAGAAATAAGAAACTGAATTATTGTTGGTGGAGCTTGAAGATGTGAAACAAGAAAATGCATATCTAAAGAACAAGCTCAAGTGTGCAAATGAGATTGAGGCAGTGTTGAGGGAGAAGCTAGAAAAGAATGAAGTCAATTTGAAATCTTTCAGGAATGCATCTGAGTTGGTTGGACAATACCATGAGAAGAACAAGCCATGTGCTAATATAGCTATTGGTCTTGATTATGATGTTTTGAACAGCAAGAAGAAAGAAATAGGCGACAAAGGAAAAATAATAGAAAATGAAGATGTTCCAGCTATGCTGAAAAAGGTTGGTTCACCTATGTTCAAGGCATGTGAAGTAGATTTCAGTGAAGAAGGGTTGATTATAAAGCAAGAAATTGTTGATGAAGACAATGAGAAGAAGAAGAATGCAAAAATAATTCCAATTTCCACGGCTGAGAAGAAGCCCATGGTCAACCAAGCTTTCAAGACACCTGTCAAGGAAATGAAAACTGAAGATGCAAGAAAGAAAAAGAAAAATAGAAATGGGAAGATAGGGTTAAAAAAAGCAACAACTTTGCTTATGTTGCAGATGCTCCAAGAAAACAATGTCAAAAATGTGGCTCTGTGAATCATCTAACTCACCTTTGAAAAAGGCTGTTAGCAAGTCAGTAAAAGGAGCATGCAAGTACAATGAAGCAAATGCAAATGATCCCTACTCATTCTATGACAAGTTTGATTGCATCCCTTGCAACATGAAAGTGATGAAAAGTTGCCTCTCAAAGAAGTCAGTATTAGATATACAACAACAAGGGAAAATGTACAAACATCTATGAATGCCATTCTTTCTGAGACTTCTAACTCTACTTATGCAAAATCAGTTAACAAGAAGAAAGTACTCAACATTGATTGGGTTGCTAAACATACTTAATCCTCATTGTATGCAGGGAAAAATGAAGAAGGTCATATGGATCATAGACAGTGGATGCTCCAGGCATATGACAGATGATAAGGCCCTACTATCACAATTTGAGGAGAAGGTTGACCCTTTAGTGACCTTTGGAGACAACAACAAAGGATTCACAACGGGATATGGCAAGATTATTTCTGGAAATATTATTATTGATGATGTAGCATTGGTACCTGGTCTTGAAGTAAATATTCTCAGTGTCAGCCAGTTTGCAGACAAAGGTTTCAAAGTTCTTTTTGATAAAGAAAAATGTACCTTCATCAGTAAGAAAACCAATGAAGTTTCTCTGAAAGAAGCAAGGAAAGGAAGCTTATTTGTTGCAGACTTGGACTCAACATATGAGGATGAAATTTGTTGCTTCTACACCAAGACATCTATAGAGCAAAGCAAGTTATGGCATAAGAAAATCTCACATCGAAACTACAAGGCAATCAACACTCTGGTCAAGAAAGAGTTGGTGAGAGATATGCCAAAATTATAATTTTCCCAGATTGAAGTTTGTGAAGCTTGTCAGAAAGGAAAAATGAAAAGATCAAGTCACAAGCCAAAGACTGTGAATTCCACAAGTGCACCATTGTAACTTATTTACATGGATTTATTTGGACCAGTAAATATCTTATCCATTTCAAGAAACAAATATGCACTTGTGATGGTGGATGATTTCTCAAGGTACAACTGGTTAGAATTTATGCACTCCAAAGATGAGACTCCACACATCATAATTGAGCACATAAAGAAGACTGAAAAACAGGCTGAAGATCAAAACTGTGTAAAGAGATTGAGAAGTGATAATGGGACATAATTCGGAAATGCAATATTGAGTAAATTCTACAAAAACAAAGGCATTGTTCAAGAATTCTCAGCTGCTAGAACACCTCAACAAAATGGGGTAGTTGAGAGAAAGAACAGAACATTAGTAGAGGCTGCTAGGACAATGCTGCAAGATGCCAAGTTGTCAACTAGTTTTTGGGAAGAACCTGTTAACACTGCATGTTACACTCAAAATAGATATATCATCAACAAGATACATGGAAAGTCACCTTACTCAATCATGTCCAAGAGAAAGCCTACTTTAAAACATCTTCATGTGTTTGGAAGCAAGAGTTACATCTTAAAAGACAACTCTGAATATGTAGGAAAATTTGACTCAAAGGTCTTTGAAGCAATTTTTTTTGGGATATTCATTGGAGAGTACTGCCTACAAGGTCTATGTAATTGATCAAAAAAAATAATGGAAAGCACATATGTGGCTTTTGATGATGACAAGTGTACAGGCTTGGAATGTCTTGATGATAATGAACCTGAAGCCCTTACATTTGAAAATCTCAACATTGACAGTGATTTTGATGAAGAGGCTGAAGTCAATGTATAACAGATGATAAATGAAGAAACTAATGAACAAGAAAATCATGGAAATAGAAGCTCATTTCACACACCTGATTTTGATAGCACAAACTCAGGAGGAGAAAGAGAAGAAGGTTCTACTAGTCATACCAATGATGGAGGGAATGATGAATGCACCAGTTAACAAACTCACACCTAAAAATGGGATAAGAATCAAAATCCAAATGCAATAATTGGTGATCCCAATACTGATGTAAGGACTGGAAGTGCAACTGCTAATGAGTGCATACATGCATGCTTTCTGTCTCAAGTAGAGCCTAAGAAAACTGAAGAAGCTCTAATGGATCCTGATTGGATATCTGCTATACAAGAAGAGCTTAATCAGTTTGAAAGAAATAAAGTTTGAGAGTTAGTTCATGCACCAAGAAACAGAAGTGTAATTGGAACAAAATGGGTGTTCAGGAATAAGATGAATGAAAATGGTATAGTTACTAGAAATAAGGCAAGGTTGGTTACAAAAGGTTATTCACAGGAAGAAGGAATTGATTATGATGAAACTTTTGCTCCAGTTGCAAGACTTGAAGCAATAAGGACTTTTTTAGCATTTGTTGCACATTCAAATTTTAAAGTGTATCAAGTGGATGTCAAGAGTGCCTTCCTAAATAGTGAGTTGGAAGAAGAAGTTTGTGTGCAACAGCCACCTGGCTTTGAAGATCCATAATTTCTAGACTTTGTGTACAAACTACTCAAGGCTCTATATGGACTAAAGCAGGCACCTATAGCTTGGTATGATACATTGTCAGAATTCTTACTTAAACATGGTTTTACTAGAGGTACCATAGACAAGACTCTCTTATACAATAAGCATGGTGATGATATGATCCTAGTTCAAATCTATGTGGATGATATTATCTTTGGTTCTACAAATGAAAAGCTTTGCCAAATATTTTCTAAACTTATGCAGAGTGAATATGAAATGAGTATGATGGGGGGAATTAAGCTATTTTCTTGGAATTCTAGTCAGTCAAGGAAGTGATGGAATCTTCATCATCCAAACTAAGTATGTTAAAGATTCATTGAAAAATTTTGGCATGGCTGATTGTTCACCTGCATCTACACCTATGTCTACAGCAACAAAGTTGGATGAAGATAAAAAGGGCAATAGTGTAGATATTTCAAGCTATAGGGGAATGACTGGATCATTGTTTTACTTAAATACAAGTAGACCAGACATCATGTTTGCAACATGTCTATGTGCAAGATTTCAAACCAACCCAAAAGAATCACATTTGATGCTTGTGAAGAGAATTTTCAGATACTTGAAGGGGACTCCAAACTTGGGATTATGGCATCCTAAGGGAACTGGTTTTGAAGCTGTTGGATACACAGATGCAGATTTTGTTGGATGCAGGGTTGATAGAAAGAGTACCAGTGGAAGCTGTCAGTTTCTAGGACAAAGACTTGTATCCTGGTATAGCAAGAAACAACAACATGTGTCAACTTCTACAACAAAGGCTGAATATATAGTTGCAGGGAGTTGTTGTGCTCAAGTGCTTTGGATTAGAAATCAGCTAATGGATTATGGCCTAGTGTTACACAAGATTCCAATCATGTGTGACAATACTAGTGCTATATCTATAGTGGCTAATCCAGATAATCATTCTATAACAAAGCACATTGATGTAAGGTACCATTTTATTAGAGAATATGATACAAATGGTACCATTGAGCTTATTTTTATTTCAACAGAAAAACAATTAGCTGATATTTTTACTAAACCTTTGGATTAAGTATCTTTCAATAGACTTGTTGGTGAAATTGGAATGCTTAATTCTTCATCCTAAGGCAAGAACTCAGCTAATGTTTTGCAGCAGATTAATTTTTAGTAAATCAAAATTCATTTGATTAATTGGAAGTTAACTGAAAGATGAATTATAAATATTTCAGAAATCTCTGCATATTTATTTTTCAAAATTCAGCTTGGAATTTTTCAGATTCTAAGTAAACTGTCTTATTGTTGATTTATATTTTTAATATGTAAAATTAGCACAAGGCAGAATCAAAGTGATCAAAAGTATATAGAACTGAGTTCTCGATGAGTCTAATTGACGTATCAACAAGTCATTTTAAGACTTCTCGAGTGAGTTCTCGATAAGTCAATTTACTGACTTCTCGAGTGACTTCTCGATAAGCTATATTATGACTTATCGATAAGTCATTGTAGAGTTCTCTATAAGTGATAATTAACATAGTTCTCTACAAGTATAATTTTAGACTTATAATTCAGAACTGAAATAATTTAATTCAATAAATTATTTTAGTAAAATACTTTTGGCAAAATTATTCTGATTTTATTTTGATTTATTCAAATAAAAATTGGAAACAATTCAGTCCATTTTGGAAAAACTGGGTATTTATTAGACATCT
This sequence comes from Apium graveolens, assembly GCF_009905375.1. Taxonomy (NCBI): domain Eukaryota; kingdom Viridiplantae; phylum Streptophyta; class Magnoliopsida; order Apiales; family Apiaceae; genus Apium; species Apium graveolens. The sequence goes on from NC_133657.1 coordinate 189,868,140, forward strand.
CGATAGGTTTATTTTTAGTTCTCTACAATAATAAATAAAATAACTTATCGATATGTTTTTCACTTTTCAAAATGACTTCTCGATAAATAAATCCCAAACGTCTATTTTTGAGTTCTCGACAAGTCATTTACTTTTACTATAAATACCCAGACATCTCAATACACATATACCTACGCCTTCGAGAACTCTAAGTGACCTAGCTTTTTCAATCCAAAATCGATTTCTCTCTCATTTCAAATCCTTTCTCACTAATTTTTCTTACCCATTCACTCTTACTTGACAACAATGGCACTTAATATTGTTAGAGCTGAAATCCCAAAACAAGGAACCAAATATCTTGCTTTCATTGATGCTAACCAAGCCCTTGACAGTTTCAAGGGGTTTGTGAAAATTTTGTCTAAATCTTATATTGCAAGTGCTTTAACTGCTAACCCAGTCCTATACTTGGATGTTCTGCATGAATTCTGGACAACAACTATGGTGAGAACTGTTATGAATGACAACTCTGTGTCCTTGGTGGTAACTTGCTCAATTGGAGGCCAAAGATATAATTCAATGAGCAAGATGTGAATGCAGCTTTGGGACTTCCAACTACAAATCTAGTGGAGGTGTCAACACAGGATGAACTAGCTGAGTTCATGGATTTCATCAACTATGGTGGAAGAATCAACCTGGCAAGTTTGAATAGAACAAACCTAAGGAATGAATGGCCCTTTGTGTTTGATACTATAGTAAGGGCCTTCACATGCAGGAAGACAGGATATGACAACATCTCAAGTGTGGTGCAGAAGCTAGTGTTCTCAATAGCTCACAACAGACACTTGAATGTTGGTCTATTGATCCTGGAAGAACTTGCCATCAGGCAAACTATGCCCCAATCTGCTAGAGGTAAGGGAATTTTTTTTTTAGATTTATTATGTCTACTTTAAATCATAAAGTATCAAACATACACTTGCTAAATGGCATAGACAGCACTAAAATAGGCAATTGTAAGCAAGTGTCCAAAATTATATTTGGTTCACTCACTACAAAGAACAAGGTAACTGTGAGTCTGAAAATCACTCCATTCATGATGGAGAGGTTTAAGACTTACCCTTATCCCATTACTGACATGAGGTCAAATGCACAATCTAGTACAACTATGGTCCCTGAACCTGTAGCAGTTCAAATACAGGAATACCAACAGGGGTCTTCCCAAGCTGAGACCACTTCTTCTATACCTCTAGAATCTAGGAAACCAATCACTTCATCCTCTCAAAAGGGTGAAGTGAGTAAAAAGAAGATAAATGAGGCACCTATAAAAAAATTAAATGAGAGTGGTGAGGAAATCACAGAAACTGAGTCACATTTGGTCAAGAAAACAAAGAAGGCTAAAAACTTGAAGCTGACCACTCAAGCCACCTCTGTATCCTCCCAAAAGGATGCAGTTGTACAAATGGGGTTAAAACAGATTCTAGAGACATCCTCTCAATAGCGTGTTTCTATTGAAAAGAGCATTCTCCCCAATACACCTTGTAAAGAGTCTGCACCTGCACTAGATCAAATACAAGTGTATGGAAGGAGAAACAAGAATGGCACACACAAGGAGAGCACATCCCTTGAATCTCCCCCATCCATTCAGGGGGGGCTGCCAACACTCACTACTGACCAACAACTATTAATCTCTCAAATTTCTTCTTCACATACAACACTTGAATCCATTCCTCAAGTGCAAAATCAATCAAGTGACTTGGTTCAAGAAACCTTACTCACCACCCAGACACCTCATTTAGATGGTGAAAGGCTACTAGCCAGGGTAGACCTTGATGACACCATCAAAACCATGGGGGATTCATCAGTTATTACTGAAGACCTCATGGAGGTTATAAATGCACCTTTATGTGCAAATCAGTCTTCATAGACTGCAAGGTTTGAGGGCAGTACTCCTGAGGGGGAGCTATCTAAATCCTCTCAAATTCAATTGGAGGTTCCTGTTCCAGGAACAACTCCCCTCAAAACCCTGGTTGAAATTGCTCTGGCAATTAAGGCTGGGAGTACAATTGACAATGATCCTGTTATGGGAGAGGCAAGTATAGCACATTTCAGTGACAATGTGGTGCAAGACACATAAGGGTTTGAGGCTTTTGCAAATGACAGTAGCATAGTTAAATCCCCTCCAATTCAAATGAAGGTTCCCACAACTAGTGAGGAACAACACCCTGTCATAACCACAGTGCAAACTGTGAGTCCAACTGTGACCCATGTCACATGTGTTCTTGGCTCCTCTCAAATCTAAATAACTGAAACCTAAACCTCTCAACAAACTCATCTAGTCTCTAACTGGTTACAAGAAGCTGTAACTCAACCTACTCTTGAAGATTTCAGGGCTGATCAGCTAGCAGGACTTGCACATATCTCTCAACAACTCCTCACATCAGATATATCTAATCAGGACTATCAAGCAATCATGTTATCTTATCAAATAGATGTGGAGGACCAACATGCCAAAATAGTAGGTGAAGCTGGCAGAGATACAAACTGTGATGCTTGGTTGGAGAAGGAGTTCAAGATAGAAATGGACACACTCCTAGCCCAGTTTAAAGAAGAGTATCTCACCATTCTAGGAAGCAATGCCAGAAACCTGTCTCCACAGGAAGTGTATGATGCAGTAAATGAAGTGACTAAATCTCAACTCAAGGCCTTTCATAATTTTGGGAAGGCACTCGCTATCACATTAACTGGACATCAAGACAAAATCATGGGAATGATGAGGAGAAAGATGGATGAGATAATCCCCTCACGGGTAGAGATCAAGAACCAATTCAAAACCTTTTCAGAACAAATGTCAAGGTATGATCTAAGTGGGGTGGACAAAAGTGTGAAACAGTTGAAGGATTCATTTGTAACTCTGCACAAGGTAGTTCAAGATCATATAACAAATTCTAATGACACAAGGTGGAAGTTGGATCAAATGCACACTGCAAGATACACTTCTTCCCCTTTGGTAATTGATGAAATACAAAAGCATGTGCAAGCTTCATTTGGACCATCTGCCTCAACCTCTACTTCAAGCTCATCAACTCAAGATATTCAAGATCTCAAGGCACATGTTGCTTCTCTGGAGACCTCAAATGCCCCTCAATGTACAAGTCCGGGCTTTGACTTCTCTAGTGAAGATTCAACATACATATATCAAAACCCTGGTGGACTCTCACAAGCATCTCCAAATACAGAACTCTATTGCTTTGGGAGGCCATAATGGGTAAACTCAACATACCACTGCCTTCCCTACCTGAAGAAATTAGGCCAGAATTACCAACTCCCCTACTCATGCATGTCACCAAGACTAAGGGGAGATTGAGGCTAGGATTCAACAATTCAGGGATGCTAAATCTAAGTCTAAAGCTAAAGAGCCTATTTAGGTTGGTCAAAGTTCTTCACATGCTTAAATCTCTCATGATGTTGGAAAAAAAACTTCTAAAGGCTGCAAAAGGACCAAATCAAGATCAAGAATTCAGTGAACTTGTAAAATCTGTAATTTTATATTTAATTTATTTATTAGATATTATGATATTAATTCGTTTAGATAAATATTTTAAATTAGAATATCCCGGAAACTTTTTGTGTAAGTAATTAAGTTGGGAAAAGATTTCTTATTTGTGGAAATAAGTGTAAGAATAATTTAGAAAATCGAAATTTTTTTAGTTTAGGTAATTGTGTGTATCAAATATTTTATTTATGGAATTTACTTGGAGAGGTTGTAAATCTTTAGGAGGAAATATTATTATTTCCTAGTTGAGATATAGGGTTTTGTATCGTTATAAATACACCATATTCGTATTCCTTGTTTTTATCATTAAAATTCGTAGAACTTTCTCAGCAAAAATCAGCTGTCTTGTAAAATTCGTAGAAAATTCATCGTAAGTCAGAATTCAGTGATTCTGGACTTTTCAGAAAGGTCTTTTCGTTATCTTCAGCTTTCGTGTTTCGTGTTTTTCAAGAAAATATCGTTTAGAGGGCCAAAAAGAGTAAATTCAGATCTGGTCAGGCTTTGAGGTAAGTACTTTTGACTTACTTTTAATTTTCGAAAAAGATATTTCAAGTTCTGTTTTTAATTTCGTATAAGATATAAGAATTTTGATTTTGAAATTATAAGATATAAGTATTTGTGAATTTTAGAACCCAGTCTCTACGTTTTCGAACCCGTTCGTAATTTACGCTATAGTTCCGGAACTAGCCTTAGATACCCTTAGTAGGCGCACAAGTGTGCAACTTTAGATACCTATTAAGGGCGCGTAATTATTGAACTTTAGATGCCGACCACTGGCAAAGTGTGGTATAAAGAATAAGAATAAGAATTAGATGCCGGCTACTGGCAAAGTGTGGCCGTAGATCAAGACTGTGGTATTTATTAGAATTATCGAGTAATAATATATTTTATTTTTAGTTTTCGATTTAGAACTAATAGTCCGGAAGTGCGGGTCGTTACAGTTGGTATCAAGAGCAGGCTGTCCTTCGGAGTGTATTAGGTATGGGACTAGTACATTCCCTAGGATGCGATCCTTTAGACTATCGTATAGGTCTTAGAAAATTATTTTGGATTTAGGGCATTTATTTGTGTGATTATTTGATATGTTTGACTTTTGTGTTTTTTTGATTATTGACTATAAGTTTAGAATTTGTTTTGTGTGTTCTAGTAAAGATGGATGGAGAAAATCAGAACAACAATGAAAATCAGGGCAATAATGATGAAGGAGGAAACGTCTTTGACCAGCTGGCTGAAACTCTAGCTGTACTTGTGAATCAGCAACCGAAGCCCAACATCGTCTCTCAATTCAAGCGTTTGAACCCGCCAACTTTTGATGGAGCTACAGACCCGGCTATCGTTGAGATGTGGATCCAAGAGATGGAAAAAGCTTTCGGACTTCTGGGGAGCAATGAGGAACAGAAGGTGACCTTAGCTGTGTACCAATTGCAAGGAAGCACTTACGACTGGTGGCTTATGGAAAAGAGAAAGAATGAGACGACAAATCTTGAAGAAAATCATGAACCGTACACTTGGGCAAAGTTCAAGAAGGCTTTAGAGGACAAGTACTTTCCGAGAACAGTTCGTCTGCAGAAAGAGAGGGACTTCATTCGACTTCAACAAGGTGGAAGAACCGTCATTGAATACGAAGCAGAATTTGCAAAGCTTGCGAAGTACGCGTCGACCCTAGTAGCAGATGAGAGCGGTCGAGCACGAAGATTAGAGGAGGGACTTCGAAGTGACATCAGGAATTCAGTGGCGTCGTTTGAACTTCAGACGTACGAGGCTGTCCTCAACAAGGCGTTAGTGATCGAAAGGGGCTTGGCAGAATCTGAAAAGGCGTCTGGCAGTTGGAATAAGAGGCGGTTCACTCAAACTAGTGGGCAATCTTTTCAAGGGGGACCACTCAAGAAGCCACACGTGTACGATAACATCGGGGGTCAAGGTGATCGAGAGACGTGTACCAGGTGCGGCAAGAATCATCCGGACAAAGTCTGTCGTTGGAATACAGGTGCTTGTTTTCATTGCGGAGAAGTAGGACATAAGATTTCGAATTGTCCGCACAATCCGCCACCGCCACCAAGGAAGGAAGCAGATAACAAGATGGGCAAAGGACGTGTGTTTCAGCTGACAGGAAATGACAACTATCGCAATTAAGGTATGATTTCTTTTCTTTAGTGACTTATTTAATTTATTTATGTTATGTGAATTTGGGGACCAAATTCTTTTAAGGAGGGAAGAATGTAAAATCTGTAATTTTATATTTAATTTATTTATTAGATATTATGATATTAATTCGTTTAGATAAATATTTTAAATTAGAATATCCCGGAAACTTTTTGTGTAAGTAATTAAGTTGGGAAAAGATTTCTTATTTGTGGAAATAAGTGTAAGAATAATTTAGAAAATCGAAATTTTTTTAGTTTAGGTAATTGTGTGTATCAAATATTTTATTTATGGAATTTACTTGGAGAGGTTGTAAATCTTTAGGAGGAAATATTATTATTTCCTAGTTGAGATATAGGGGTTTGTATCGTTATAAATACACCATATTCGTATTCCTTGTTTTTATCATTAAAATTCGTAGAACTTTCTCAGCAAAAATCAGCTGTCTTGTAAAATTCGTAGAAAATTCATCGTAAGTCAGAATTCAGTGATTCTGGACTTTTCAGAAAGGTCTTTTCGTTATCTTCAGCTTTCGTGTTTCGTGTTTTTCAAGAAAATATCGTTTAGAGGGCCAAAAAGAGTAAATTCAGATCTGGTCAGGCTTTGAGGTAAGTACTTTTGACTTACTTTTAATTTTCGAAAAAGATATTTCAGTTCTGTTTTTAATTTCGTATAAGATATAAGAATTTTGATTTTGAAATTATAAGATATAAGTATTTGTGAATTTTAGAACCCAGTCTCTACGTTTTCGAACCCGTTCGTAATTTACGCTATAGTTCCGGAACTAGCCTTAGATACCCTTAGTAGGCGCACAAGTGTGCAACTTTAGATACCTATTAAGGGCGCGTAATTATTGAACTTTAGATGCCGACCACTGGCAAAGTGTGGTATAAAGAATAAGAATAAGAATTAGATGCCGGCTACTGGCAAAGTGTGGCCGTAGATCAAGACTGTGGTATTTATAAGAATTATCGTTTCGTTCTGTTTTATTCTGTTCAGATCTGGTATAAAATCTGTATTGTTATAAACTCTGCTCTGTTCTGTTTTAAATTCTGACTTATAAAATATAAAACTTTGGGTTGGATTTATTTTAGAAAATGTTTTACAAAATTATTATTGTTTTAAAAAAAAAATCGTTTTATCAAAACACCCATTGTTTTTCTGTTTAAAAGTTAGTCAATTTGTACTTGCTGAGCTGTGTAGCTCACCCCTTTTAACATTTCAGGTTCGGAATTTGGAGCATATTAAAATTAAGGAATGAGAACTATGTGGAGATCTGTGCTGCTTCGTTTTGTGCTATTTGAATTAGAATAAAGATTTTGTTTTTAGAGAATAAATTTGATTATCTGTTTAGACAAATAATATCGGATTTGTGGAGCTGCGTCTCTATTTTTATGATTTTGATTATTGAGTTTGACCGCTGCTTTGAATTTCGTGATCTATTAGAATTATCAAGTAATAATTGTATTTGCTTTTAGTTTCGATTTTAGAGTTAATGGTCCGGAAGTGCGGGCTGTTACAGAACTTCTTGCAGTACTAATGTCTCTTTAAAACAAGTACTTTACCTACAAGAAAGCATTGGCCAAAAACATCAACTTCGTTAGGGCAGTGGTTGTGAAAATTGATAATTTCTTGGAAAAGAGAATTGTTGTGAATATCAAGGATGGTGGTGTGAACATATGTCTTCAGGTGTCTCTTCCAAATCTTAAAACCTTAAGAGCATCTGAACTGGATGTAATGATTGATAGTGTAAATCCAGTTATTCAAGAGGACACTCAGCTACTAAAAGAGCTCAAAAATGCACAGATAACAGCTTTTCCTAAAGCCTATCTATATCCAAACAAAGGGGTAGTCTACATTTTTGGGTTTCAAGCACATAAACGCAACGAAAACAGTAATTAAAAATGTGAAAAATCAGAATTTTCGAAACCCACCGCAGGATCCATGTAAAAAATAGATATTTAATTTGTAGATTAGATTGTTTACCTTAAGAAGCTTTACAAATTGGTTGACTAATGGAGATCCAAAGCTTGTTCATACTATCACAAACTCGTTTCTTCTAGCTCTCTCCATCATCTCCCTTGGTGGCTAGGGTTTTAGTAAAAATCTTTTTTCACACCAAAAATCAGCCACACATAAGATATTATATAAAGAGTAGAAAAATGAATTATAACTCTTAACTAATTAGGAGTTATTATTAATTCGAAATTTCTATTTGTATTATAATTAAGTCTCACTAAATTTTTTAACAAATAAATTTCATAACTAATATTAGTGAATTCGAATATCTTTATTTATCTAATTAAGTAAGTCAAACTTAATTAATATTATAAATAATTCAAATTACTTTCATTTAATTTAAATCTAATTTAAATTAAATAAACCTTCAAGCATTTTTTGTGTGTGACCCTATATGTTATTATTACGTTGACAACGAATTTTAAATCTATTTTAAAATCGTAAACAATGAGCGACATCTAGTAATACATCATTGTTACTCAAGTAATAATAATTAAATCGGTGATCGATTAAACCTTTCGTGAATAATGTGCAATGTAATATAATCCCATTAACCAAATATTATAGATTAAACTAGAGGCATGTTATGTGTCATCCTCATCATAGTTTAATCCAAGTTTCTTTGATCAATGAGTAGACTATCATATCAAATCAACATTTGAGTGTGGCCACGCATTTCATAGTCTAGCTTACACAAGAGGCCAATAATATCACTCCTAAAATATGAGGGTTAAATCCCATCTAGATCATTCATATTTTTCATACGATTCATAATATACCTAATATCCACTTTTATCATTACCCGGTCAAGGATAACTTTTAATGGAATCAATGTATATTAATTCTCGTATAGAAATATAATGACTTCAGGTCTAAGGACCATTACATCATTATCACTGTGAGAATTACTTATAACACAACAGACATGTAAAATCTCACATTGGGTCTGTCCAGCACCATGTACATATACATCTGCCTGTATTTTTGACTTTAGTATCATCATACCTATGATCAATGAGATATGATCATCAGTCAACAAACACACCAGTCTTAATGCATTATTATTGTCCCTTAATAATAATACTCGACTAGGGACCTTTAGGAATATTGATACTATTCTCATAATCTCATTTCTAAGTCACGTACTTAGAGATATAGAATTGCATATCATATTTCAAGGATATTTATTACTCTAACATTTATATCGCAGTAAATTAAGAATTAATAAATTAGAAAGAGAATAATCGATAGAACATAAATATTAATAATCCTAATGTCTTAAACTAAAATATCATAGTGTTGTCTCTAGGGCACAACCACTAACAATCTCCCACTTGCATTAAAGCCAATCACCCATGTATCTAATACTCATGGAACTAGTATGACCATCGTGCTCTTGCTGTGACAAAGCCTTAGTCAGTGGGTCTGCAACATTATCATTACTATGCACTTTACATTTATATCTCCTTGATCATTAATCTCATTAATAAGGCGATATCTCCTAAGGACATGCCTAAACAGTCTCCTTGGCTGTTTCAAAGATATAAATATATTCGGCTTCCTTTATAGAATCATCAATGTTCTTGCTGTGAACTATCACAGCTAACATCACTTATATTTAGAGAAAACACAAAACAGACATAAACACGTAATCATCCTTGCCTGTCCAAAAAATTAGATTCAGAAACTAGTATCAGTGTAACCCTTTACAACCAGTTCCCTATCTTCTCCATACATAAAAAAATAAATCTTTAGTCCTCTTTAAGTACTTAAGAATATTCTTGAAAATTATCCAGTGACCCTCACCTGGATTAGACTGGTATCTGCTCGTCATGCTCAAAGCATACGAAACATCAGGATAAATACATATCATTGTACACATTATAGATCCAATTGCTAAAGCATATGGAACTTTCTCAAACGGCCCTTATCATCTAATGATTTAGGTGGAAATTAGCTTTTTAGATCACTATCCCATGAGACATCGAAACATATCCTTTCTTTGTCTCTTGCATCCTCAAATGATGCAACATTTTATCAATATATGTACTCCGACTAGCTCGATTATTCTCTTCAATCTATCTTTATAGATCTTGATCCCTAATATATAGGTAGCATCATCTAAGTCTTTCATCGAGAAACTATTTCTCAACCAAGTCTTAACATCATGTAGAGAAGGTGTGTCATTCCATATCTATTATATGTCATCTACATATAATACTAGGAATATCACATGGCTCCCACTAACCTTCTTGCAAACACATGGTTCATCTTCGTTTTGAATAAAGCCAATTTTTTTTACCATTTTATCAAAATGAATATTCATTCTCCTTGAGGCTTGCTTCAATATATAAATAGATAGAAGCAACTTACAAACTATCTTAGCAGACTTTGGATCGACAAAACCCTCAGGTTGTCTCATATATACATCCTTTTTAAGGCTCATATATAAGAAAACAGTTTTGACATCCATTTGCTAAAATGCATAGTCAAAGTAAGAAACTATTTCTAACAAAATCCTGATGGACTTGACCATAACAACTGGTGAAAAAGTCTGATCATAGTCTATACCGTGAATTTGTTTGAAATCTTTTGCCACTAGTCGCACCTTATAGGTCTATACTTTACTCTCCATGTCAGTTCTCTTCTTGAAAACCCACTTGCACCCTATAGGTTTTACCCCTTCATGTGGATCAACTAAAGTCAATACTTTATTTTGATACATGGATTTCATCTCGGATTTCATGGCTTCTAGCCATCTCTCGGAGTCTGAACTGTTCATAGCATCTTGGTAGGTGAGAGGCTTATCATTATCCGTAAGTATCACATCACCATCTTGAGTCAAAAGAAATTCATAATTTCTCCCGGACTCATGGTGGATCCTACTAGATCTACGAATAACCTCTGTTTCTTGGACATGATTACTTTCAACATTTTGATGTACATCCTGATCTTATTCCAACTCTGGTTCAATGTTATTATGTGGTTCTCGATCTTCATCAAGATGTATTATCATCCCACTGATTTTCTTAGAAAGTAGTTCTCCCTCAAGAAATACAGCGGCCCGAGCAACAAACACTTTATTCTCGGAAGGATTATAAAAACTATACCCTAGTCTCACTTGGGTATCCCACAAAATAGCATCTATCTAATTTTGGTCCAAGCTTGCCAGAGGCTAAACGTTTTACAAACGCTTCACGTCCCCAAATTTTCATAAATGACATGCTATGACATTTATCACTTTATATCTCATACGGAGTATTTTGAACCGCTTTAGTCGGAACTTGGTTAAGTGTATATGCAGCCGTTTCTAGAGCATAACCCTAGAAACTGAATGGAAGATCCGCTTGACTCATCATCGATCGCACTATGTCCAACAAGGTATGATTTATCCCCTCAGAATCTCTATTCCATTGAGGTGTTCCAGAAGGAGTAAGTTATGATACACTATCACACTCCTTCATGAAACTCTTGAAATTCAGGTTTAAGTATTCTCCTCTATGATCTGATCGTAAAACTTTTATAATTTTCCCTTGTTTGCTTTTCTACTTCGGCTTTATATTCTTTGAACATTTCAAAAGAATCGGATTTGTTCTTCATAAGAACCACATATCCATATCTACTGAAATCATCAATAAATTTTATGAAGTAGTATAAGCCGCTCCTTGCCATCATACGCATTCCACTACATACATCATTATAAATAAGTCATAATCGTTCAGTGGCCCTTTCACCGAATCAGGTAAAAGAAGCTTTAGTCATTTTGCCAAAGAGACAAAGTTCACATCTTTTGTATGATTCAAAATCAAACTTATCCAAGTATCCATCCATATGTAACTCAGAAATGTGTTTCTCATTAATATGGCTTAACGAAAATGCTAGAGGTAATGTTTGATTTGAGTCATCTTAGAACATATAAATTGTAACTAATTATGCAATATTATAACCCTTATCATTAAAATAGAATAAACAACTATTGTTTATTTAATTAAAATGAAACCTTTCTTGTCCTGACAAGAAATTGATTTAATGTGTCCCCTAAAGGCAGACACGTAATAACAATTTATCAAGTTCTCAATCTCTCCTATATGGGCAAAATTAAGTATCGAGTTCCCTCAACTAGAGCAACAACTTTTGCTCCAATTCTAACCCGATGCCTGAAGCTTGACCATTGATAGTCTTCTTCTTTAGATCTTCCAAAAAAACTCGATAATTTAACTTCCAATCATCCAGTTATTTCCACAGAAATGACAATAATCTCCTTTAGCAACACCACTATCAGGCTTCAAAAGCCCTTTGGATTGACTTTGGTTTGACACCTTATAAGATCAAATCTTCACCTTGCCTGTCCACTTTCCTTTCCCATTTACATTCCATGTGTACATCATCAATATGGACGTAATTCATGCCTTTACCATGTTATTTTCAGCAGTTCTAAACATGCTTAACAACTCAGTGAGTGTTTTGTCTATCTCATTCCTTTTGTTCCTAACAAACTAAGAATAGAAGTTGTTTAAAGATTGTTTGGTCAAATCAAGTTGAGTCTCTAGACTATTCTTGAAACCCAAAATATCAAGGTACATATACTGTTACGCCCTCCAAACCCGGGGTCTAGATTTGGGGGTCACTTGCCACTAAATTATAATAAAATAATCACAGCGGAATAATATAATAAATACGACCCCATTACCTGCACTGGATCGATCACAGGTTATAGTATGGAACAGGCACTACTACAAATCAAGTGTTATTACAAACCAAAAGTCTAATTAGTTTTACAGATTATTCAAATTTTATTACAAACCTCTAGACTATCCAAGCGTCCCAAAACAGTCTACCTGGAATACACACCACTATTTACAAGCACTCGACTTTTGACCAAACCTGGATCTCAAGCTTGCTCTGGCTTAGCTGAAAGATTAGATTGATAAACAAGTATGAGCGAAAGAAATGCTCAGCAAGCAATATAAAATGTACTTGAAATGATAAACCACATTCCAATAATAACTGAATAAAAGAATAAAAGCAGTAATATTTGATCATTAATAAAAGCTTCACAAATTATCAACAATAAACGATAACTTTTAGATTGGAATCTAACTCCGACGGACGTACTATCACATGCTGATCAGCCCGTGTGATAGCACAAGGTCATGATTCATAGAAACATGTCCCCAAAACACGAGTACTCAATTAAAAAGGCAATATACCTGCCTGTGGCAAAATGGTGTCATAGTATTTCATACAACACATAGAAATAGCCCTCCGCTGGACCGTCCGTCCCGGTCACTTACGCATTCATCCAATCCATAAAACATTTTGATCAAAGGAGCCGAATCAAAGGACATCCTTAACCATATAACTCCCCATTTCTCATGGTCCAGAGTTATCTCATCAATCGATGGCGAAATAACTAGAACAATTAGTTATTCGCTAATCTCAATTCAATGTTCTACTGCATAGAGTGATTTATAGCGAAATATATAAAACGTTTAATTATTCTGAACTTAGAATAGTATGGAAATCGAAAGAATAAAGTTCAGAGTCAATATCAATTGAATGATAAATGAAGATAGAGGTACTCGCATAATATAATTCAAAATAAACGTCACTTGAACAATAAGTGAAGTTAGGGGTACTTGCCTGGTATGCTCAATAACCTTTTACTTTAACTCTGTTTCTAACTGCTGGCTACTATCTCCGTCTAACACTTGACTGCGCTCCTTGCTACTCGATTCTATAAACAAAAGGACTATCTTAAGTGACAGAACTAAACTCAATCGACGTAACTATACGTCTTGACATCTACCCGACCGTTTATAACTAAGCATGGCATATTAAACTGTAACAGATAGCATGTATATCACGTAACACGTAATCATGGCATTTATATAACACGTACTCACATATTTCATGTAATACATAAGTCAAATCATTAAAAGATACGTCTCAGTGCGTTCAGAATGAAAATCAGTTCAATATTAGCCTTTACCGATCAAATACCGACTCAAACTGATACACAAATCAAATAACATTTCAATACAAAAGAAATTAGGACTCAAAAGTATTTTTATTGAAAGCGCAGTATTTTTCTGAATCTGTACGCGTTCGTTTCGTATTAAACGGACAAACGGTTGATTTATTATGAATTTTTGAACATTTTTCGGAATAAAAATGATCTCCGAATCATTTAATAATAAAATAATAGGGCTCAAACACTCAAAAATAATTTTATAAAAATTATCGAGCTTGGAAAATAATTTAAAATAATATTTTAAAGCCCGAAACAATTTTTCGAAATTTTTAAATCGAAAATAAATAATTAAATCTAATTAAATAATCAATTAAAATTTATTAATAACTAATTAAAATAATTAATCAATTAATATTTAAATTAATTGAATAATTAAATAATTAATTATCAACTAAAATTAATTAATTAAATAATTTGGATTTATTTTTAAATTAAAAATAAATTTTCAGAATTAAAATAATGATTTTTAAAATAGAAATGAATTTTTTTAGAAATTAAAAATAGGATTTTTGAATTATTAATAAAACAGAAAATTACAGAAACAGAATTAAGGTTTGGTTTTTGGGAATGAATAGATCAAAATCGGGTCGGGAAAATCAGTAAAACGGGTCGACGAAGAACAGGGTCGGGTTACGTCATCGGAAAGCTTCAATTCCGGCGACCATGTCCGGCCACCGGACTTATTTTCCGGCGACGACCTACAGCCCCGTTCTGGGGTTAAAACACTGCAAAAAGTCCCGATTCTGTCTTCAAATTGTTCCAGCAACTCAACTCAAGTAACAAATACAACAAACGACGATTAAATCGTCTTCCCCGACGAGGTTCAGCCGAAATCCGGCGAAAACCCGGCTGAAATATGATTTTACTGAATACTCAACCAAATTAACAGATTAAGATACGAAATCAATCCTCAGGCTCCCAGGAATGATTATTTAACTTCAAATCAAACAAACAATTACTTAAGATCAAAAAACCGAATTTAACTAATTAAATTGAAAAATTGAATTTATTAAATAATCAATCTTTGTTGATGAAATAGGTACGAACTGATAGCTCTCATCAAGGGCTTCACAACGGTTATTCATACTTGGGATTTGGTGTTCAATAACACCTTCAAAATCGACTTTGATTTTCAGAATTCTCCAAGAACACCAAGAACACATATTCAAGAAATTTTCAGAAATTAAAACCTTAATTTCTATATGATATTGAACTCTATTTTTGACATATAATATACCAAATTGACCAGAAAAACATGCTCTACAACATGGAAGCATCAACTCACATCAACAACATCAAGAACAAAAATTCGTAATTTAATTATCAAATAATTCGAATATAAATAAATAAATAAGAAAATTACTGTGATTTCTGGAAAGAAACTGATGATTGATTTAGATAGAGGATTTCGAGAGCTTCGTTTTGATATGCTGCACGCCCGAATCGGAGCTCGATAACGCCTTCGTTCGTGTGTTTGATTCTCAGGAACGTATCGGTTTCTCGGGTTTTTCTCTGTATTTACGGTGTTTTAACTGGTTGCAAATGAATAAACGGAATAAACGAAATAAGAAATAGGCTATTTATATTTATGGAATATTGGATCGTTCTGGATCATTTTGGATCATTTTGGATCATTAAATTAGTTGCTTAGCCGCTAAGTAACTACAATAACGATCCGATTCGATACCAAAATTGGATAATTATCAAAACCGGGCTTTTTATAAAACACCATATACGAACATAACGTAAAAATATCCCGTCTTTCGAGATTACGGGTTTTATTGATTACCGAAATAACTATCGTATCGAAAATATTGCGCCGGGCCGCGCACGGGTCAAACCGTAATCCGGATCGAAAAAGTCAAAACACGGAAAATGTCCGGAATTACCAGATTAGGTTAGGAAGGAGTTTTCGGAAGAGTTTCGGGTTGTAAAAACGCAAAACGGTTGAAGTTTGGAAGATTCCCGGCCTTACAAAATAATTTTATAATTATTCTGAAAATAATTAATAATTCATAAATCATTATAAAATCATATAACGCTCCAAAAATTACCAGAAAAATACCACAATTATCTATATTTTATTCTGGACATATAAAAATTCAAATATTCAAATAATGTCACATATAACATTCAGATATCTATTCTACTTTTCAGATAATTCACCAAAAATTTACATAAAATCACATAAACAATTCCAAATAATAATAATAATATTTGAAAATATATGGGATATTACAATCTACCCCCCTTAACAGGATTCTGTCCTCAGAATCAGCCTAAGAAAACAAATGAGGATACTTGGATTGCATTTCGCTTTCCAACTCCCAAGTCGACTCTTCAACCTTGGGATTCCTCCACAAGACTCGCACTAAAGATACAGACTTATTCCTAAGTACTCTTTCTTTCTTATCTAAAATCTGCACTGGTTGCTCAACAAAAGATAAATCTGGTTGGATCTCGATTGGCTCGTATTCTATTACATGGTTCGAATCAGGCAAATAATGCTTCAACATTGACACGTGGAACACGTTGTGAATATGTTGCATGTGAGGGGGTAACGCTAATTCGTAAGCAACCTTTCCCACACGCTTCAAAATCTCAAAAGGGCCAACATAACGCGGACTCAGCTTTCCTTTCTTTCCAAATCTTGATAAACTTTTCCAAGGTGAAACTTTTAATAACACTGCCTCTCCAACTTCAAATTCCATATCTTTTCTAGTAGGATCAACATATTTGCGTTGACGATCTTGAGCTGCTGTTAATCTTTTCCGAATGAGTTCTATTTTCTCCTTTGTCTGTTGGATCAATTCTGGACCCAAAATCTTTCTTTCACCAACTTCTTCCCAACATATTGGAGATCTGCATCTTCTACCGTACAAAGCTTCGTAAGGCGGCATTCCAATACTGGCATGATAACTGTTATTGTAGGAGAATTCAACTAATGGCAAATGCTCATCCCAACTCCCTTCAAAATCTAGTGTACATACCCTTAGCATATCTTCAATAGTCTGAATCGTTCTTTCACTTTGACCGTCTGTCTGCGGATGATACGCGGTACTCATGTTCAGCTTCGTTCCGAGACAATCTTGAAAACTTCTCCAAAATCTTGAGTTAAATCGAGGATCTCTATCTGAAACTATGGATACTGGAACTCCGTGTCTTGTCACAATTTCTTTAAGATATAACCGTACCAATTTATCCATTGAGAATCTCTCGTTGATAGGAAGAAAATGCGCTGACTTCGTCAATCTGTCGATAATAACCCAAATAGCATCATGATTCGCCCTGGTCCTCGGTAATCCAACTACGAAATCCATCGCTATATGCTCCCATTTCCATTCTGGAATGTCCAATGGTTGTATCAGTCCACTGGGCCTTTGATGTTCCGCTTTGACTCGCTGGCAAGTGTAACACTTACTTACCCATTCTGCAATTTCCTTCTTCATGCTTGGCCACCAAAAGTTTTCTCTTAAGTCTCTGTACATCTTCGTACTCCCGGGATGAATTGAGTATCTAGAGTTGTGAGCGTCTCGAAGAATTTCATCTTTCAGCTCGACTACATTGGGTATCCATATTCTGGAAGAAAATCTTAATATCCCTTTATCATCCTTGTGACTTCCTATCTCTTCTCCTGTCAAACCGTCTCGTTCATGGCTCATAACTTCCTCCTGACATCTTCTTATCTTCTCTAATAATTCTGGTTGAAAAGACATTACACACAATACCTCTGTAGACATACTTGGAATACTGACCTCTATTTCTAGCTTCTCAAATTCCTTGATCAATTCCTCTGATGAAATTATCATATTTAACCTTTCTTTTCTGCTCAGAGCGTCGGCCACCACATTTGCTTTGCCTGGATGATAGTTAATAGTACAGTCATAGTCCTTGATTAGTTCTAACCATCTTCGTTGTCTCATGTTTAATTCCTTCTGGGTAAAAATATATTTCAAACTCTTGTGGTCCGTGTAGATCTCGCACTTTTCCCCATAAAGATAATGCCTCCAAATCTTCAATGCAAACACTATAGCTGCCAATTCAAGATCATGAGTTGGATACTTTTCTTCGTGTGGTTTCAACTGTCTTGAAGCGTAGGCTATCACCTTGTCATGCTGCATCAAAACACATCCCAATCCTTTGTACGACGCATCACTGTAAATCACAAAATTTCCTTGTTCATCTGGCAAGACTAGCACTGGAGAAGATACTAATCTATTCTTTAATTCCTGGAAACTTTCTTCACATTTCTTATCCCATTCAAATTTCTGATTCTTCCTGGTGAGCTTTGTCAATGGCGTAGCTATCTTTGCAAAATCTTGCACAAATCTTCTGTAGTAACCTGCCAATCCCATGAAACTTCTTACTTCCGTTGGTGTTTTTGGCCTCTCCCAGTTGATTATGGCTTCAATCTTTGCTGGATCCACTTCCACTCCTTTATTGCTAATCACGTGCCCAAGAAATCGTACTTCTTTTAACCAAAATTCACACTTGGAAAACTTTGCGTATAACTTTTCCTGTCACAGTATCTCCAGAACTATCCTCAAATGCTCTACATGTTCCTCTTCTGTTTTGGAATAGATCAAGATGTCGTCTATAAACACGATCACGAATTTATCCAAATACTTCTTAAATACTCGATTCATCAAATCCATGAAAGCTGCTGGTGCGTTGGTTAATCCAAATGCCATTACTAGAAACTCATAATGCCCATATCTGGTTCTAAATGCGGTCTTCGGAATGTCTTCAGACTTGATCTTTAATTGATGATATCCGGATCTTAAATCAATCTTAGAAAACCATACAGCGCCTCTCAATTGGTCAAACAAATCATCGATCCTTGGTAACGGATACTTGTTCTTAATGGTTAGCTTATTCAGTTCTCGATAGTCGATACACAGTCGCATACTCCCATCCTTCTTTTTGACAAACAGTACTGGTGCGCCCCATGGGGATACACTGGGTCTTATCACTCCTTTCTCTAAAAGATCTTGCAGCTGAGATGCCAATTCTTTCATTTCCACTGGTGCCATCCGGTACGGGGCTTTAGAAACTGGTTCTGTTCCGGGTGCTAGATCAATCGCAAATTCAATTTCTCTGTCGGGAGGTAATCCTGGTAGATCATCTGGGAAAACATCTGAAAATTCGTTGACAACTGGAATCGCTTCTAGTGCTGGAACTTCTTTACTGGTGTCTACCACATGGGCCAAATATGCTTCACAATTCTGACGCAATAACTTTTTCACTTGAGCGATCGCTAAGAACTTCTTCTCTTGCCTATTTCCTCGAAATATTATCTTCTTCTTATTATCCAAAGTTTGAAGTCTTAATTTCCTATTCTTACAATCAATCTGAGCATTATTTTCTGACAACCAATTCATTCCTAAAATAACATCAAATTCTCCCAACTTAAAAGGTATTAAGTCGGTATAGAAATGATGTCCTCCTATCTCAACATCGCACCTCGGGCACACTCGATCGACAAAAACTTGGTCCTTATTAGCTAGCTCTATCATTAATGCTTGTTCTAACAATTTAACTTCACAATGCAGTTTATCGACAAAACTTTGAGAAATAAATGACCTTGTAGCTCCAGAGTCAAATAGAATTTTAGCATCTACGGAATTGACTGGAAGTGTACCTGCAACCATGTCTGAACTCTGAACAGCATCCTTCATAGTCATGTTAAATGTCCTGGCCTTTGGTTGGTCCTTTGCTGGTGGTCCTTCAATTCTTGGCACATTCTGAGATGGAGCACCTGTAAGCCTTGGGGTGTTGCTCGTCATACCTTGAGTTGGGCAATTCCTGGAAATATGCCCTGGCTTTCCACACTTATAACATCCAGTTCCCACATTCTGACCTTGAGTCGGATTCTGACACACATTAGCAAAGTGTCCCTTCCTGCCGCACTTGAAACATGTCACATTAGCATTACAATTCCCAAAGTGCTTCCTACCACAAAACTGACAATCTGGTATTAGTGGACGATTGGGCCTCTGCTGATTTGAATTCTGAAAACGGTTGCCTTGTCCTCCATTTCCTGATTGTGGTCTTCTGAATCCCATATTCCTATTACCCTGAAACTCTGGCCTTCTGTTGAAACGACCCTGAAAATTACTGGACTGCTGACCTCCCTCTGAGGTTTCCATTTTCCTTTTCTTCCCATCTTTTCCTTTCTGTGACATATCACTCCTACTCTCAATCACCATTGCCTTCTGAACCACTGCCACATATGAAGTCAACTCAAACATGGCCACTCTGTTCTGAATCCAAAACTTCAATCCCTGTTCAAACCTTCTGGCTTTCTTTTCATCTGTATCAACCTGGTCTGGCACGAACCTTGCTAACTCAGTAAACTTAGCCTCGTACTCAGCCACGGTAAGATCACCCTGGGTCAGGTTCAAGAACTTAATCTCCATTTGATTCTTCATATACCTCGGGAAATACTTTTCCAGGAACAACTCTGTGAATCTCTCCCAAGTTATAAACTCACCTCTTTCCAATGCTCGCGTGGATTCCCACCAATAGTTCGCCTCACCCTTCAGAAAGTAACTTGCAAACTTGGTCTTCTGCTCAGTTCCTGCTCCGACTAATTCAAAAGCCTTTTCCATTTCCTTGAGCCATGCATTGGCTTCCACAGGATCAGCACTTCCCTTGAACTCAGGTGGCTTCACTGCTTGAAACTGCTTAAAAGTCACTGCAGGTGGTGCTGCTGCTTGCTGCTGTTGTTGCTGTTGTTGCTGCTGCGTAAGATGTAACATCTGCTGCTGCATCAGTCCCAACATCTGGATAATCGCTGGATCCGTACAGCTCTCGGTACGATCCTCTCCTGAATTATTCCTTCTCTTTGGTGCCATTCTTCTGGTAAGAAACAAGCAATGTATATAATAATCTGTCAAGTATTGTGTCAAATATGTAGCAATTCCTTAACATAATAAAGTTCGCAAACAGTATCTCTCACCTGAATATCATAAACTTGCTACCATATTAACACAAGCGACATGATTATCACATAATCCTGCTTATTATCTCGAGAATAATAACATAAAGAAAATTTACTCCGAATTATCCAAACCTCTTAAATCCTTGCTCGAAATCTTAACTAACCCAACAAAATAACATGGCAATGATACAAGGCCTAAAGCTAAACGCAAAACAGGAAACCTAAACAACTTAACTATAACCCAGCCCAATATCCTAAATTTAATCCTATAAATGCTAAACTACACGCGCCTATCTTATGTGATCTTCCTATGACTCATCTATGACAATCCTACGCCTGTTTCAGTGACCATAACCTGTAGCTCTGATACCAACCTGTTACGCCCTCCAAACCCGGGGTCTAGATTTGGGGGTCACTTGCCACTAAATTATAATAAAATAATCACAGCGGAATAATATAATAAATACGACCCCATTACCTGCACTGGATCGATCACAGGTTATAGTATGGAACAGGCACTACTACAAATCAAGTGTTATTACAAACCAAAAGTCTAATTAGTTTTACAGATTATTCAAATTTTATTACAAACCTCTAGACTATCCAAGCGTCCCAAAACAGTCTACCTGGAATACACACCACTATTTACAAGCACTCGACTTTTGACCAAACCTGGATCTCAAGCTTGCTCTGGCTTAGCTGAAAGATTAGATTGATAAACAAGTATGAGCGAAAGAAATGCTCAGCAAGCAATATAAAATGTACTTGAAATGATAAACCACATTCCAATAATAACTGAATAAAAGAATAAAAGCAGTAATATTTGATCATTAATAAAAGCTTCACAAATTATCAACAATAAACGATAACTTTTAGATTGGAATCTAACTCCGACGGACGTACTATCACATGCTGATCATCCCGTGTGATAGCACAAGGTCATGATTCATAGAAACATGTCCCCAAAACACGAGTACTCAATTAAAAAGGCAATATACCTGCCTGTGGCAAAATGGTGTCATAGTATTTCATACAACACATAGAAATAGCCCTCCGCTGGACCGTCCGTCCCGGTCACTTACGCATTCATCCAATCCATAAAACATTTTGATCAAAGGAGCCGAATCAAAGGACATCCTTAACCATATAACTCCCCATTTCTCATGGTCCAGAGTTATCTCATCAATCGATGGCGAAATAACTAGAACAATTAGTTATTCGCTAATCTCAATTCAATGTTCTACTGCATAGAGTGATTTATAGCGAAATATATAAAACGTTTAATTATTCTGAACTTAGAATAGTATGGAAATCGAAAGAATAAAGTTCAGAGTCAATATCAATTGAATGATAAATGAAGATAGAGGTACTCGCATAATATAATTCAAAATAAACGTCACTTGAACAATAAGTGAAGTTAGGGGTACTTGCCTGGTATGCTCAATAACCTTTTACTTTAACTCTGTTTCTAACTGCTGGCTACTATCTCCGTCTAACACTTGACTGCGCTCCTTGCTACTCGATTCTATAAACAAAAGGACTATCTTAAGTGACAGAACTAAACTCAATCGACGTAACTATACGTCTTGACATCTACCCGACCGTTTATAACTAAGCATGGCATATTAAACTGTAACAGATAGCATGTATATCACGTAACACGTAATCATGGCATTTATATAACACGTACTCACATATTTCATGTAATACATAAGTCAAATCATTAAAAGATACGTCTCAGTGCGTTCAGAATGAAAATCAGTTCAATATTAGCCTTTACCGATCAAATACCGACTCAAACTGATACACAAATCAAATAACATTTCAATACAAAAGAAATTAGGACTCAAAAGTATTTTTATTGAAAGCGCAGTATTTTTCTGAATCTGTACGCGTTCGTTTCGTATTAAACGGACAAACGGTTGATTTATTATGAATTTTTGAACATTTTTCGGAATAAAAATGATCTCCGAATCATTTAATAATAAAATAATAGGGCTCAAACACTCAAAAATAATTTTATAAAAATTATCGAGCTTGGAAAATAATTTAAAATAATATTTTAAAGCCCGAAACAATTTTTCGAAATTTTTAAATCGAAAATAAATAATTAAATCTAATTAAATAATCAATTAAAATTTATTAATAACTAATTAAAATAATTAATCAATTAATATTTAAATTAATTGAATAATTAAATAATTAATTATCAACTAAAATTAATTAATTAAATAATTTGGATTTATTTTTAAATTAAAAATAAATTTTCAGAATTAAAATAATGATTTTTAAAATAGAAATGAATTTTTTTAGAAATTAAAAATAGGATTTTTGAATTATTAATAAAACAGAAAATTACAGAAACAGAATTAAGGTTTGGTTTTTGGGAATGAATAGATCAAAATCGGGTCGGGAAAATCAGTAAAACGGGTCGACGAAGAACAGGGTCGGGTTACGTCATCGGAAAGCTTCAATTCCGGCGACCATGTCCGGCCACCGGACTTATTTTCCGGCGACGACCTACAGCCCCGTTCTGGGGTTAAAACACTGCAAAAAGTCCCGATTCTGTCTTCAAATTGTTCCAGCAACTCAACTCAAGTAACAAATACAACAAACGACGATTAAATCGTCTTCCCCGACGAGGTTCAGCCGAAATCCGGCGAAAACCCGGCTGAAATATGATTTTACTGAATACTCAACCAAATTAACAGATTAAGATACGAAATCAATCCTCAGGCTCCCAGGAATGATTATTTAACTTCAAATCAAACAAACAATTACTTAAGATCAAAAAACCGAATTTAACTAATTAAATTGAAAAATTGAATTTATTAAATAATCAATCTTTGTTGATGAAATAGGTACGAACTGATAGCTCTCATCAAGGGCTTCACAACGGTTATTCATACTTGGGATTTGGTGTTCAATAACACCTTCAAAATCGACTTTGATTTTCAGAATTCTCCAAGAACACCAAGAACACATATTCAAGAAATTTTCAGAAATTAAAACCTTAATTTCTATATGATATTGAACTCTATTTTTGACATATAATATACCAAATTGACCAGAAAAACATGCTCTACAACATGGAAGCATCAACTCACATCAACAACATCAAGAACAAAAATTCGTAATTTAATTATCAAATAATTCGAATATAAATAAATAAATAAGAAAATTACTGTGATTTCTGGAAAGAAACTGATGATTGATTTAGATAGAGGATTTCGAGAGCTTCGTTTTGATATGCTGCACGCCCGAATCGGAGCTCGATAACGCCTTCGTTCGTGTGTTTGATTCTCAGGAACGTATCGGTTTCTCGGGTTTTTCTCTGTATTTACGGTGTTTTAACTGGTTGCAAATGAATAAACGGAATAAACGAAATAAGAAATAGGCTATTTATATTTATGGAATATTGGATCGTTCTGGATCATTTTGGATCATTTTGGATCATTAAATTAGTTGCTTAGCCGCTAAGTAACTACAATAACGATCCGATTCGATACCAAAATTGGATAATTATCAAAACCGGGCTTTTTATAAAACACCATATACGAACATAACGTAAAAATATCTCGTCTTTCGAGATTACGGGTTTTATTGATTACCGAAATAACTATCGTATCGAAAATATTGCGCCGGGCCGCGCACGGGTCAAACCGTAATCCGGATCGAAAAAGTCAAAACACGGAAAATGTCCGGAATTACCAGATTAGGTTAGGAAGGAGTTTTCGGAAGAGTTTCGGGTTGTAAAAACGCAAAACGGTTGAAGTTTGGAAGATTCCCGGCCTTACAAAATAATTTTATAATTATTCTGAAAATAATTAATAATTCATAAATCATTATAAAATCATATAACGCTCCAAAAATTACCAGAAAAATACCACAATTATCTATATTTTATTCTGGACATATAAAAATTCAAATATTCAAATAATGTCACATATAACATTCAGATATCTATTCTACTTTTCAGATAATTCACCAAAAATTTACATAAAATCACATAAACAATTCCAAATAATAATAATAATATTTGAAAATATATGGGATATTACATATACCTATCATCTTTAGAACATATGGTCCAACGGGATATCACCTAATGGGAACTATACTTTGAAAGAGATGTGTCCTAAGTCCAATCATGTATGATGATTTAGGAATAACTTTTATGTAATCTATTTTGATTTCATTGATATTAATAAAAGACTTGTTTTGGTTTTATTGTGGGCTTTATCTATTTAAGTGTTTAAATAAGATATACCATAATTTAGAGTAAAGCTTTTTATGGATTATGATGAGATCATAATAATGAGACCTAAAAGATGATAACTCTGAACCTAAATATTTTCTGGTCGTAGGATTACTAACTGGTAATTAGTAATCCGCAAAGATCAGTACATACTATGCTTGCTTCATTATGAATGATGTTTGTTCTCATAGACATTTGTGTG
The DNA here is from genome assembly GCF_009905375.1 of Apium graveolens. Classification (NCBI taxonomy): domain Eukaryota; kingdom Viridiplantae; phylum Streptophyta; class Magnoliopsida; order Apiales; family Apiaceae; genus Apium; species Apium graveolens. The sequence continues at coordinate 189,893,267 of NC_133657.1, forward strand.
GTGACACTATAGCTAGTATGTAGGTGTTTATTATAGAATAAGTTCACTGAACATGACTCACGCAGCTGAACAACTGATGGAGTTCACTCACGTGTCAGCAGTTGTTCACATAGTGATAGTTGTACAAGTATCCTTAGACTTGAGGTCATCATAGTCATCTTGTGTACACTGAACTATGTTTTGGTTTAGTTCTTAGTCTCCAGGGACAATTATAAGGGCTCTACTGGGTATAGGAATTTGTACACGAAGATAGTGTATGATCAATAAAGGATCTACCTCTTCCAGTGAAGGAAGGGAATGTTCAATGCTGATCCATTTATGCTAGTTCAGGAATCTCTAGCCGGAGTGAATGAAATTAGAAAGGAGTTTCTAATTTACATCAGCCGCGCTTCTGGTTTCCATTCCCATCAGGAAAGCAAGTGATTAAATAAGATAGGCTTGACACAAGTTTCATGCCTTATATTTAATTGTGACATTGATTGTACGGTAACTACTCACTGAATAGGTTCTTGGTATTCTAAGCAGTGAATTCGTATTATCCGGATAGTCGCGATATGCTGAGATGTATCCCTCACGATGTAGAATAAATATGATTAATTAATTAATCATATTTAATGAATTAGAGAATTTATATAAATAATGATAAAATAGATTTATTATGTATTTCTACTACCGGCTTAATATTGAACCTACAAGGTCACACCATAAAAGAGAATGATTTAATGGTGGAGGAATTAATTAATAATGGCTGATAATTATTTATTTATGAAATAAATAATTAATTGACAAATTTAATAATTAATTAAATGAGATTTAATTGATTATAAATTAATTAAGAAAAGGTTCTTAATATTATTAATTAAGAATTTAATTTTTGGAAATTAAATCAAATGAGAGAATTATTTCTAAAGTGTTTAGAATAAGGATTAATAATTAAAAGGTGTTTTAATTATTAGTGAGAATAATAAAGGGTTAATAATAATAATATTTTATGGGAAAATTTTCAGCTGAAAATTTTGCCTATAAATATACTATTATAAACCCTATTTTTGTCTCAACCTAAAAATTTCAAAAACCCTAATTCTCTCCACCTCCTACTCCTCCATTACATCGATTTCTTGGTGGATACCGGTGGAGTGCTTCACACTTAAGGAACAGCTGCTAGGGACCTCCGCTCGTGGTTCTTGGATCGCTTTTAAAGGTTAGAAATGATCCCTCGATTTAATTTACGATTTGTATGCATATTATATGGATTTTATATCATGAAAATTGTTTTACCATGCTTCCGTGATAGATAAAATCCTGCATACCTTCTGGTGGAGAGATGAGGGAATGACACCCAGACTATCTCCAATTAATACAAAAGTATGGTGCCTTATTATTGTCAAATTTTTCTGACGAGCCTATCCTTCAAACATCCTTTAAAGATGCTCAGTCATATCATAAGCATCATTATGCTCTTGTTGCTTCTCAAGCTCAGCACTCATAATTACAAGCATGAGACATGAAACATCAGTTGCATAATCAATTTGCTTCTAGTAAGTATTTTATTCCGCACATGTTTCACTCTCAGCTAGAAGAAATAAGGGGGGGTTTGAGTGACATCCCTGAACCTGAGGACAATCTTCAAGTTTCCATGTCAATTGAGAAAATTATTTCAGGTTAGCTTGTCTTTCTCAAGGACTATTAAATAGAGAAGTTATTTGTGTTATTTGTCATTTGATATCTACAATATTAAAGTACATAAAATGACTTAATCTACAGATGATCATTAAATTATGTTCAAGTGATTATTCATATATATATATATACAATATATATCTCCCACTATTTTTATTAAATCAATAGCCCTAACTATTAATTCGGAAAGAATATCTTCTATATCCTTTCTAGTGAGCCAAGATCCATATTTCACCATGCGTTAGGTCAGCTTTGGCTTTTCTCCTAAAACATGTTTATTTAGGTAGACAACATTTGTCAATTATATAAACCATATAACTCTTGGATAGTTTGGTGGAACAACAATTGTTCATATTTATCTAATAAATCTCGCCAAACTCTATGCCTCTAAGTTCACAATCCTATTGTGGTAACTTAGTTAAGTCAAACCCAATAGTCAAAAGTATCAATATACTTTAACACATCTCCCACGATAGATGGGAGTACTTCGCTTTGGCGAACCCACTCCTTATCGATCTAGAGTTAACGCATTAGACTTATTGGAAGGCATCCGATCCAACTTAATATTAACTTTAGGATTTTGTTAATTTTAAAACGATCATGATCCCATCATAAAGAGATTCCCAATTTTTTTTTGAATAAAATACTTCAAATCAATATTCGTCAATGGTTTGATTTCTAGGTAGTGAGGGAGTCACAACGGTCTCGCTTAAAACCCACAACCTTACAAGTTCAAAGAACTCGCTTTTGATAAAATCGCCCCATGTCAGAAACAAAGAAAATTTGTATTTTATTCCATGTTTCATAAACACGAGAATCTCATAATCGTTTGTTCATTTTAAAATCTTGAGTCGTTACAGATTTTATCTTGTTAACAAGCATGTCATGAATGTCGTATCAAATACATACATCCTTAATCTAATTAAGCATGCATCTTTATAAACTACTCTATACATACATTCATCATATGCACATATATATGTAAAGTGCAATAAATAAACATGGTTGGTTATGGCTTCATCCTATGTGATCTTCATCAAGCTCATGACAAAGATCTAGGTCAATCTAAGGTGAAAAATATATACAAGCTAACTATTACATGTCTTCTTTCTTGTATTGCTCCCTTCAATGGCCTCCATGTGAGATTACCCTTCCTTGATCTTCAAATCTCCATGTCTTCATGTACATTACAAGAATGAAATATAAAAACTAATCTAATGAACTTACAAGAAGAACTCGAGATACATTCGAGATTTAATAATTACAAGATTAAACGACATGCAAGCCGTATTTAAAAAAAACAAAACCATTAACCTAAGGTCATAAGCCATAACCATCCACCATGCTCAATTAACAAATAAGAACATGTTAAAACATATAATATGATCTTAACATATCATACCCATCATGATCTAATCATAAAAACCAAATATGACAAAAATCAGAAAATTCGAAATTAAATTTGATAACATTAAATCGCAGATTACAGGGCCTAAACGACGTCAAACGCCTTACAGATCAGTTGATGATAGCTTTTGATATCAGTTTCGTTTAGACGCTCGATTCCATATGAAATAGCGTTTTCTTTTGCCAAAATCTGACACCAGATTCAGATTTCAGCAAATCTGCTGCATCCGATTCAGAATCGTATCAAATACGATTTATATAATAAGAACAAACACAAACCATGTATATATCAGTATATATACAGATTATATAATCATCATATGATTATACAACTCTCATGAATATCATATATTCAAAACATATACATACATACACATATATACGCATATATAAACATAACAACATGTAAAACATACAAAATCACGAGCATAACAGTCATGGAATATTGTATATATGTTATCATCATAAAACCAGTAAACACATAAACGAATTAAACACTTTTCACAAGTAGCTCTTATGCCATTTTTGGGTTTCAAGCACATAAACGCAACGGAAACAGTAATTAAAAACGTGAAAAATCAGAATTTTCGGAACCCACCGCAGGATCCATGCAAAAAATAGATATTTAATTCGTAGATCAGATTGTTTACCTTAAGAAACTTTACAAATTGGTTGACTAATGGAGATCCAAAGCTTGCTCAATCACCACGCATCCCGCTCTTGCGATCTACGCTCTATCGGTATCCACACGGATGCTTGAACACAAGGATTGAATGTGTACTAGCACAAACTCGTTTCTTCTAGCTCTCTCCATCTTCTCCCTTGGTGGTTAGGGTTTTAGTAAAAGTATTTTTTTCACACCAAAAATCAGCCATACATGAGATATTATATAGAGAGTAAAAAATGAATTATAACTCTTAACTAATTAGGAGTTATTATTAATTCGAAATTCCTATTTGTATTATAATTAAGTCTCACTTAATTATTTAACAAATAAATTTCATAAATAATATTAGTAAATTCGAATATCATTATTTATCTAATTAATTAAGTCAAACTTAATTAATATTATAAATAATTCAAATTACTTTAATTTAATTTAAATCCAATTTAAATTAAATAATCCTTCAAGCATTCTTTGTGTGTGACCCTATAGGTTATTATTACGTTGGCAACGACTTTTAAATCTAATTTAAAATCATAAACAATGAGCGGCATCTAGTAATACATCATTGATACCCAAGTAATAATAATTAAACCGATGATCGATTAAACCTTTCGTGAATAATGTACAATGTAATATAATCTCTTCAACCAAATATTATAGATTAAACTAGAGGCATGTTATGTGTCATCTTCATCATAGTTTAATCCAAGTTTCCTTGATCAATGAGTAGACTATCATATCAGATCAACATTTGAGCGTGGCCACGCATTTCATAGTCTAGCTCACACAAGAGGCCAATAATGTCACTCCTAAAATAGGAAGGTTAAATCTCATCTAGATCATTCATATTTCTTATACGATTCATAATATACCATTGTCCACTTTTATCATTACTCGGTCAAGGATAACTTTTAATATAATCAACGTATATTAATTCTCGTATACAAATAAACTGCTAACACCTTTCTAAAAATACCAATCACCTCAAGCCAAACACTTCTCAAGAAAATCACAAACCTACCTTCTGTCAAGCCATCACTCAAAGTTCACTACAAGTCTGTTGGGAGAAAACCTAAGAAAGTTCAAGTTACTGAGAGAGCCATCTGGAATTGTTACAAGAAAAATGATTTTCTTCCTCTAAATTGGTGCATCTTAGATGAAGACTATATTCAACCGTTAGCTGAAGATATTATCAGAGTTTGGGTTGTAACACTAAGGGAAGTAAGAATCTACTATCAGGATAGGTCTTTCACTTTTTTTGGCAGCAACTTAATGGACACATTTTCAACCACAGAAATCAGGAGAGTAATAAGTTTATTAAAGGATAAGGATACTGCAACTAAGGCTTGTAGATCTGTTTTGGATGAATGGGTGATAGAAAGGGAAGAAAGAAGAGCAAGAATCAAGGCTGAAAGTGAAGAGAGGAAGAGAAAGTATGATGAGAAGATAGAAATGTTTATTCAAAGATCTGAAGATCTCAAGGCAAAAGGAATGAGCAGAGTTACCAAGGATGGAAGATTTCTAAATGTCAAAGCTGACAAATTTTCAAGATTTAGGAATGATTTACTGAGTGGTTATTCAAAACATGACAAACTTAATCTTGTGGAAGCTCTAAGAGGGACACCTATCATAGAGGAACTGGAAATACTTTTATACTTAAAGGACCTCATTAGAGAAGAAATAGGAGATACAATATTTGTCTGATATGTATAACTGTTAAACTCAAGAAATCACCTAATGTATAAATGTAATATTTGTGTCAATTTGTATGTAGAATCTATCTGTCCATTGAAAATTGGGGTTAGTCTTGTTAACAGGCATGAATTTTTGATAAGCAATCTTCTCACAAATTGGGGGAGATTGTTGTGCAAGACATGCTTGTACCTTAATAAGACTAAGTCAGATTGACAACCCTAAGTAAGTTGTATTGTAATCTAATTTATATTTTTTGTTGTAATATTTAAGTCTGTAAAAATGTAAATAGACTAGACTGGAGTATTTTTCTGTAAACAGTCTCAAGCCTAAGAATAAGTTCTGGAAGAAGATCATGGAGATCATGCCTCAGATAAAGCGTGAAGAAGCTTGGAGTTGAATAAATCTGTTTTGTAAAAAACATTCTAAGTCAAGAAGTCTACAAGTCACAGATTAAGTGTTATAGAGAAGTCATTCGACAACTCCAGAATGACTTATCGAGAAGTCAAGGAAAGCTTATTGAGAAGTCTCAAAGATATCAACAAGCCAAATTGAAGACATGAAGAAATGAAGACCTCAAATGAGTAAAAGTTACTCGAGAACTAGAAGATCTCGATAAGCCAAGATTACACTCGAGAACTAAGAGACCTCGAACAGTCAAATAACATTCGAGAACTCAGAGACCTCGAATAAGTCAAAGTTACTCGAGAACTCGAAGATCTCAATAAGTAAAGATTACACTCGAGAACTAAGAGACCTCGAACAGTCAAATAGCATTCGAGAACTCATAGACCTCAATAAGTCTTTATACTTATCGAGATGTCAGTTCTCTAACAGCCAACTGGAGATCTCTAATGAAACTCAAAAACAGAATATAATCAAGTTAAATATCCAAGATTATCAATCAACAAACAATTCAATCAGTTGGATTGACAAGTCTACAAAAAGCAGCTTGAAGAGTGCAAGATAAAGGGTAAAGATTAACTGAAAAAGGAAGATCAAAGTTAACACAATATGGAAAGATATGATAAGCCAGAAATAGAAAGATTAGTGACAGGTTGCTAAGGTGATTAGCACTTCTTATTATATGTTGTGTAAACCAGTGTTTATCTTTCTATAAAGTTAACACTGGTCCTTTGTTAGCTGTAACAATTTGAGATAATAAAAATCTTGTATTCTCTCAAGGAAGAATCTAAGCTCTTTAACGGCAAAGAGCCTAAAAATTTTGTAGCAAAATATTCTTAATTTTAATATAAAATTAAGTGAGTTTTAAAAGATCCGTGTTCACTGTTCTTACTTGTTTGAATTTAGCATTAACACATTTCACTACAAGGTTTTAATTTACTTTGTTCATCACCAAAAACACTTCAAGAAAAGCAGAAAAACACCAAAACACATTCACCCCCCTGTGTGTGATTCATTACCTAACATTATTGTCGGAACAAGAACATACGCAGATGGGTTTTGTTAGATGCTCGGAAAGAATTGTTACATAGCCCTAAATTTGGTATGTTTGCAAATCCGAGTATGGTTTTACAGAATGATGCTAGGCTTGTCACGATACTTGTGGAGAGGTGACGTCCCGAGACCAACACATTCTTCATGATACCGAGGGAGATGACAGTAACTCTCGAGGATGTTGGCTACATTTTGGGTTTACCGATTGCAGGACGTCCAATAGTTGGCGACAGTCTTGATAGTAGTGTGGGGTACCTTACTAGGCATTGGTTTGAGTCGTTGACTAAAGAGGAGGTGAATGTGGCATTCGCTAGAGGTGGAATTAAGTACACATGGTTGTATTAGAGTATGGGAGGGCTGATCCGGGTCCATATTCGAGGAGGATTGTTATCCACACACATGCATACTTGCTCGTGGTTGTTGGTTCTATTCAGTTTCTACCAGTAGTAGGAATGTGGTGCACCCGAGGTACATTAGACACCTCTGCAGCCTTAGGGGTGTGCATACATGGTCCTAGGGTTACGCGATTCTTGCATATTTATACAGGGGGTTGGAGCATGCAGCACAAAAGGGGACGAAAAGGAAGAGGCATGGTGATGCAGGGCGGTCTTCATTTGCATGCAACGAATTTTATGAAGTGAATTATAATCCTCTCCTTTCTCACGCATGAATTGCCTTTCCAAAGCTTTTGTGCACCCTAAAGAAATTCTTTCAAACCCCGTACAAGATCCTACATAAGCATAAAAAAGGCATTTATTCCTTAGCATCTTGATGTTGTCTTTTGACCCGCGGAGAAAATGTTTCGTGTATAAGCCTCAATCCACTTATGCTTCAAATTCTTCAAATTATACAACCATTGCAACCATGAATTATCTTCCAACTTGTATTTCAAGACCAATGCTTTTCACTTATCCTCAAAAATTTCATCGGTCAACGAGTGATATATGTAATTGTTGAAATTACCTTTAAATTCATCCTTTGCATTGTAGGTTGAGAGCTTCTCCGGGAATTTGTTACTAATGTGCTATGAACACGAGTTTGGTCGTTGAGATTGAATTGCCCTCATCGTGGCTTGATCTTGATCGGTGTTAATAGCCAAGGCTTCTTTCCCTCATGGCCTCTAACCAAGTACCCAACACCCACTCAAATGTAGTATTCAATTCATCACGCATTAGTACAAATCCAAAGAGAATCGATTGGTAGTGATGGTTCACCCTAGTGAAAGACATATACGACATAACATATATATTTGTTCGATATGTTATATCAAACGCAACCACATCACCAAAATTTTTTTAGGCCAGCAACGACCGAGGATCAACCCATAGAAGACACTTCAATTTTCCTTCTTCATCGATTAGAGTCCTAATGAAAAAATTTCCTCCACTTTCCTCTTTTAACTGATATAACAAATCAAATTCCGCTTGAGCATCATTCACACCCAAATTGTCTTTCCTAAAATCACGCACCACATTTCTCAAATATTGGGAATGAAAACCTACTTGCTCCACTCCTCCATGCAATTTTCCAAATATATTCATTTGTTATCTAGGTTGGATGCCCGAAACATGAAACCTCTTGATTAAGTTCTGTTGGGCGGAGGTTACATGTCGCTCCCTTATAATCATACTCATCTGAGACGGTGACACAACATCGTGATTGTGTTTTAACGCCAAGGACGTTATCTCCCAATGGCTTGTATTTCTCCTATTAATTACATAAATTATAAATTTATATCCACTTCTAGGAAGTTTATCTCTACGTCTTTTATTCTTCGTACTACCAATATTTTCGATTAAAATTTCATCATCCTCAACGGGTTCTTTATCACGATTTTTTCCCGCTAAATTACAAACATATGTACGGTCATATATTGATTTGTCCACACGTCTTTGTGTATTTTGATTCTTGATTGCAAACCCATTTTTCAAAGCGTCAGTCCTAATTACATTCTCCGTGGCTATTAAATTAGGGAAACTTTGACTCAAGAAAGGAATTGTAATATTTTCTTCTTCAAGAACACTCTTATCTTTTTTCTCACTTCTATCATGCATAAAATCACTACTTTCATGCAAAATTTCATTTTCAAACACATCTTCACTAACAAAAACATCAACATCATAAATCATCAACAAGATTCACATAATCTACATTATCATTACGCAAGCAACTATCACTACTATTATCAACATCATTATTTACTACATTATGAACATCTTTATCACTTTTTTTGAAAAAAATTCTACCTTCAAATATAGCAAACATCTTATCCATAATGAAAATAACAAGAATGTAAGATTTTTAGGCTTTTAGCTTACCCAATTTAAGTAGTGAACAATGATGGAAAATTCCAAGAAATCCCCCAATGTAACTCTCGAACTAGTTTCAAATGTCACAAAGAGTAAAATATGATCGTTTAGGGTTTTGTTAGACATGCTTTCTGCGGTTATTATGCGTATAAATGATTTTTTTTTAAATCCTGGATCCAACAGCCAGGGAATGATGTGTTGGATAAACAATTTCTGACACATGATTGTCAGGGAACATGACTCATTCTTAAAAACAATTGATTTTTAAAGTATATAAAGGATTCCAAATTAATGTCGTTAAGAAATAAGTGGAACGTTAACATTTGCAATGTTAAAATTGACATAATAGTTTTCATAGTTATATTATGCAGACATTAAAAATGTTCAAAATTTTGAAATCTAAAATTCAATTCGATCAGATTTAGAAAAAACCTGAAAATTCTGAAATAAATATAGTTATGGCTCTGTTTGATATTGTTATTAAAATTTGTTGTGCTGTTGAAAAGTATTGGTGGAAAAAGCGTTGTTATAAAAATCGGATGTGTGTTTGATAATATTTTTAATATGTATATGTTTTAATGTAAAAAATTTAAAAAAAATAATATTTTTGGTGATATTTAATGGTAAAATCAGAAATTGCTTCCGGCAAAAGTTGAAAAGCATTTTTTTTCAAAAGTAAGGGGCATGCTTTCTCTAACATCAATTTTCAACCCAAAAACGCTTTTCAGAAAAATAATTTTTGAATTATCAAACAATTTTTAACTGATTTTCAGCAAAAAAATTGTTGTTGTCGTCTGCATCAACAACATCAAACACACCCCATGTTCGATATAGTCATTGACATTCGGGTGATGGCCCAAAATGCCCATCACAGAATAATTAAAATAAAATAAATAATTAAGAGAAGATACGCATGTCACATATGCGCATCTTCCTTTTTATTTCAATCAGCAAAAATTGAAAATTTACCACTGACCGAAATCCAAAAAAGTCCGGATTTAGAAAAAATCAGATTAAAGTCATATTCGGTGCAGATAAAAATCCGGGTTTTTTGAAAAGTTCAGTTAAAAATCCATTTATTTTTCTTATAAAATCTAAAATGTACAATATTTTTAATAAATTTTGAAAAACTATATTATACTTTTAGAAAATTATTATCAACGGCTGCGGGTTACCTACGATAAAAAAAAATCATTATCAATATAAAAAAAATCAATTTTAATCTAACTAAAAAAACATGTAATATTAAAGAAAATTCATGGGATGAATTAAGCTAGTACCATGTTTTCATTAAATATTATAAATTGTAGTTTTCTATGAATAAACAAAATCATGCATCATAAGAAAAATATCATCATCATAATATATTAAATAAAAAAACAAGAAGAAAAGAGTTTATATGCACCGTAAACCCGGTTACCCGATCTTCTCTTCCTCCGCAAAACCCTAGAATTTAATTTTACATTTATCTCTTTATCACTGCTTCAATTCACAAGGTTCGTTCCTTTTTATATCTACTGTATGTATTCTCTCGCTCAATTATATTTTCTATACATCAATTCAATTAGCTTTTAGATTCTAATTACACTTTGTATTTAAAATGTTTAGCCTAGTGTTTTTTTTTGTATTAATTATTAATGTGTTTATGTTTGTGTATGCTTATATTTTGCGAAATTTGATATGAATGTGTATTGCGAAAGCGTAGTAGTAGTGAACTAGTTTGTATGATGATTGCGTATATGTGTAGTGAATTTCGATTCGTGTACATGTTTATGGTGGAATTTCAGTTAGTTACTTTGTTTACGACACACACCTAATGTGTGTGCTTTGGATAGTAGTAACTTAGATTGACTTGTTTTTTAGGAATGGTGGTTGTGTATGTAGATTATGTAGGCTTTTCTTTTGATGATTGCATACTAAAGAGTAGTGACTTGATGATTTTGTAATCATGCGGTATAAAATTATTGGTTGATGTTAAAAAATTGATTTGTAATTTTTTTCGTATGTAAGTGTATTACTATGAAACTTCAGCTAACCATTACGATAGCGATTGTGGTGCTAGATCCATGGTTTGAATGCTGATTAATATTTAAGACCAGCTTTGCCTTGTGTTATTTTTTTTCCCTAGTAAAAGGCCATAGACAACTTATGATTTTTTTAAGAAATTCTTTACTTTATGATTTTGCTAAAAACATTTTGTTTCATTTCAGAGACGATTTTTTTTTCTCTGATTTTGCTAATAATTCTTTACTCTGTGATTTTGTTAAAAATATGTTTGTGTTGTTTCAGAATGGTTGCCTAATCCGACTTGTTGTCAAGTGCATAGGAACAAGAAAATACTATATCAAGGGGCTTTTGTAGAAAGTAAATGGTTTCACCCGGACGAATCCGGAACCCTGTGAAAAGAGATGCAGAGGAGAACTTGGATTTGAAGATTGATAGAGTAAAAGAGGAGGAAGAATGGGATGGTGATGAGAGGAGGAAACACAGGTCAAGTAGGACTAAACGGAGTGGGAATGTAGAGGACAGTGAAGGACTGGACAACAGTGGAAGAAAGAGAAGTAGCGGGGACAGAAATGAAAGTAGTCGTAAGAGGTCAGCTGGCGGCTCGAGCAGAACCGGTGGTAGTGATGAAGAAGATTACGAAACTAAAAAGGAGTTGCGTTCTAAGCAGATGAAGAAGAAACAAGATGAAAGTGCACTGGAGAAACTGAGCAATTGGTATCAAGATGGAGAAGCAGCTGATAATAAGCATGATGGTGTCAACAAATCCGGGAAGAGAGGACATGGTCGACCTGATGAACATGAGAGAAAAGATTTGCCATCAAAATTCATAGATCATGACAACATCCAGAGCAAAACCAAAGGCAAAAATGAAAGATTAAATGATGAAAGAGTCAAGGATGAAAGAGTCAAGGATGAAAGAGTCAAGGATGAAAGAGTCAAGGATGAAAAAGTGAAGGATGAAAGAGTAAAGGATGAAAGAGTGAAGGATGAAAGAGTAGTAAATGAAAGAGTAGTAAAGGATGAAAGAGTAAATGAGGTAGAGATGGAAAAGGGAGATAGATCTAAAGGAAGAGATGATAGCTGGAGTAACAGGCAAAGGAACAGAGAGGATTCTAGAGACAACTGGAGGAGAAGGCAACCCAGCATTCATGACAAAGATTTCAAAGATGGGGACACGGGTTATGATCATGGCAGAGAAAGGGATTTGCAGAGACGTGGCCGTGACTGGATCGACAATGATAGGCCTCAAGGTCGATTTGGCGGAAGAAAAGATGGGATCAGAACTGAAGCTGTGAAAACCTCTTCAAATTACGGGATTGAAAATTATGATGTGATAGAGATTCAAACCAAATCCTTTGATTATCCCAGAGAGGAACATATATTCCCCTCTGACAGGAGCAACGAAACTGGTCAGCAAGCGCATACCAAATTGCCACCCAATGATGAAGATGATGCTTATCCACAGGAGAATAGAGCAGGAAAGGTTGATTTGTATGGGCCTGGACAATCTGTTGAAGATTCTAAGGATAGATTTCTGGATGATGGTCCTTTAAGGGATCAAAATTCTTGGAGGGGTGAGATCGACTCTCCGTCTGGGAATGCAAGGGGTGAGAAAAGTGGTAGATTCAATGTTGGTAGAGCTAACGGCCAAAGTTCTAGCGCTGGTGGTTCACAACCTCGACATGTAAATGAGGAAGCAGGTTCCTTTAATAGAGCTGTTCCGGGAGGAAATAGAGGAAATCGAATTGGTGGGAGAGGGAGGGGTAGGCCTACTGGGAGAGAGAACCAACAGCTTGCAATCCCAGTACCCATGGTGGGATCACCTTTTGGACCAATTGGAATGCCACCCCTGACTCATAACATGTCTCCTGGTCCTGGTCCTCCAATCCCCCCGGGTGTCTTTATTCCACCATTTTCTCCTCCTGTTGTTTGGCCTGGACCTCGTGGTATGGATATGAATATGTTAGGAGTTCCACCAGGTATCTCACCTGTCCCTCCTGGACCTTCTGGGCCTAGATTTACTCCAAATATAGGGCCTCCACCAAATCCTGCTATGTTTTTTAATCAACCAGGCTCTGGCAGAGGAGGATCCCCGAATATGTCTGGGGTAAATTTCAACGTTATGGTACCATCTGGGCGTGGACAACCACAAGAAAAAACCACCGGGGGCTGGGTTCCTCCTAGAAGTAATGTCCCTCATGGTAAAGCTCCTTCCAGGGGAGAGCAAAATGATTACTCACAAAACTTTGTAGACACTGGTATGCGTCCACAAAATTATATCAGGGAACTAGAACTTACTAGTGTTGTGGAGGACTACCCAAAACTTCGAGAGCTTATACAAAAGAAGGACGAGATCGTTACAAACTCTGCTACTGCTCCTATGTATTACAAGTCTGACCTGCGTGAACAGGTTCTATCGCCAGAATTTTTCGGGACGAAGTTTGATGTCATACTTGTGGATCCACCTTGGGAGGAATATGTTCACCGAGCTCCTGGTGTCACCGACCACATGGAGTCTTGGACATTTGAAGAAATCCAGAATCTTAAAATTGAGGTAATCGTAATACGTTTGCTATTCATGTGTGGATTCCATGGCACTAAGAATGAGTGAAACTACTTAGATACATTACTAAAAGGACCACTGATCATGGTTTGTGATACTGGCATATATGTAACAACAATAATTATCAAAATGTGAAATTTGGTTTGTCAATAAAAGAGAAATTTAGCTTGAGGAAGAAAAAGGGAACTACATTTGTGAATGAATGGATGAATTTGTAATGGTAATAATATTATATTTATGGCACCGCCTAGAGAGATTGAAGGACATACTACCTTGGTACTTTATTTGAGTACTAGTAATTTTTCGTTAATATCCATTTTAGGGTTCAAAAATTAAAAAAATTAAGATAATATCGCTGTCATGGTTGTACACACACAAACATACAAACTCACCTTAGTTTTATTGATTAACATTACAAAATTAACATACATACGATATCTCTTTCTTGTTTTCAGGCAATAGCTGATACACCTTCTTTTATCTTTCTTTGGGTTGGTGATGGTCTTGGCCTGGAGCAGGGAAGGCTATGTCTAAAGAAGGTATTTTTAATTCCTAGTGAGGCTGTCTTCTGGGTCATAGCTTGTTAATGCACACCCTTTATCTATTTGTTGACTCCCTAGGTCCTGAAATAGTGTAAATGAATGACTAATTTGACTTTTAGAAGTCAGTTTGACTGAATGCAAAGTTCATAATTAGGCATCTGTTTTTAATATTGATTTATATTTTGCATAAATTTTTGCAGTTTTTTTTTGAGAGATTTTGATTTAATTATTTTTTTGCTAATATATATAATGTTTAGAGAATAAATAAACACATTTCTGAAAATCAATATTTTAATAATATATATTCAGTGATGCTGAACCAAGTAAAATGTAAGAATAGAAGGACTAAGATGTGCCAAAAATAATTCAGCTAATTTTAAATTTGTTATTATAAATATAAGATTTCTTAATTCTTAATTTTTTTACAATTGTACTTGTGTAACAACCATAAATAAATTAGCACAGGTTAGTAGTCTATTAAAATATTTTTACAAGGGTACCTGAATTTCTCTTACTAATTACAGTTAGGAAGAAATTTCAGTATTTAGTAGTAAGATATAAACTTGTCAATGGACCGGAGATCCAATCCAATCTGAGTCTTAACAAGTGGACATGGATCTATTTAAATAAACCGATTGGACAAGGTTCGATTGAATAAGAAGTGTATTTGGATGTTGCCTAAAGACCCGATTCGGTGAAATGTAATACTATACTATATGTTACTAATATGTTACTAGCATATGAATAATTCATTTTACAATAAAAGAAATTATCAAAGTATAAATTATTTTTTCATTTGAAACGGTTGTAGCATTTGTATTAATTATTGAATTGAACTATTGAACCAAAAATTGTTGTTTGTTTTATAATGGAAGGATTTGATTATAGCTGATGCTTTTGTGATTGTTCTAAGCTATATTAAAGCACTACTATCTGCAAATTTGCTATTGTGAAGTGCATATTAGTGTTATTAGTTTTAAATTTGGGAATGGGTCGAATTGACTTCTATTAATCATATGGATCATCAGGCCTTATCTGTTATATGCTCGTCATTTACAGCAGTAGCCAGTAGGTTAAGTCAGTTAGTAATAGTGTTTTTCGTTCCCCTGCAGTGGGGATTTCGTAGGTGTGAAGACATATGTTGGGTTAAGACAAACAAAACTACGGCAACTCCTGGGTTGCGCCATGATTCACGTACTTTGTTTCAACGCTCAAAGGTTGGCAGTTCACTCTTCTGCTTTGTCACTTTTCTAATATTTGTCACTTCCTTCTTCCGTGTATTAATGTAGTTGCCTATTTTATTGCTGAAGGAACACTGTTTGATGGGCATAAAAGGAACCGTTCGCCGCAGTACAGATGGTCATATAATTCATGCAAACATTGACACTGATGTAATTATAGCCGAGGAGCCTCCTTATGGTCAGTTTTGTATAAGTTTTTTTCTTGGAATTTATAGATCATGCAATGTCATTTATGTGGAGTGTTTACTTTATACAAATCTATGATTATGTCGTGTTAGGATTTTATTTTATTTTTATGGACCACAAAGTTTTCTTGTATTTGGATTTTTTTAGTTTCATGTTAGACCATTTACTTAGTTGGTCCCAGTTACGTTGATATCTCCTCTTGCAAATTACTATGCAGGTTCAACTGCAAAGCCCGAAGACATGTACCGGATTATTGAGCATTTCTGCCTTGGTCGCAGGAGGCTTGAACTATTCGGGGAAGATCACAATATTCGATCAGGCTGGTTGACTGTTGGTAAAGATCTCTCTTCTTCGAATTTCAACTCCGAGGTAAATGTCCAAGCTCCTAATATTTTTGCAATAGGAAAAGGAGAGAACCATATCGAATTGCAAAATATTTTGTATTTTCACCTAGTAATATAGCTTTTGGAGTGATCATGCATTTAACATATGAACTAGAACCTAGGTATTCGTGTTTGTCCGGTGGTTTTGCTACCATCAATTAGAAATAGGCCACTCAGTCCCAGTAGAAATAGCAACACTCGTGCTCAATTTCCAACCATTAGAAATTAAGACTTAAAACCAGAAACAGATAATGTAATTATTAGCAGGGATGTCAGGATCTTTATTAATCCCTACTACTCTCAGAAATTGGTCCAGCAGAACTGCTACTTGATTCCTGCTGCAAATTTACATCTAAAAGTTAGAAAATCTCAGGACATACTTCTGGAATGAAAAGCAAAATTGAAATGAGTTGTAAGCTCTAACATGGTAAATACCATGCCCTTGGGACCTTTTAAGTGGTAAACTGACACACTCACGCGTATAAATATGTAGTGGTAGCAGTTCAGGGTTTATGAGACTTCTACGAACAGAATACCAGATTACTGGTTTGGTTTAGAAAGGAATGTTAGGCTGGAATCAGTAATAATCTGGCAAGTGTCATATTATTGTAACATATATTAATCGAATTTTATCCGAGTTGAAGTTTTGAGTTCCAACATCTTGCACATTATTGAAACAATTGTTTGGCAGGTGTAACCGTGTAAGTTTGGGTTTCACAGGTGATTAAAAAAACAATTAATTGAGTTTAATTATAAAATTAGGACCATATTACATGACTGGTTATAAGGTTTTAAGAAATTGTCACATGAAGATTTTTTTACTATTGTTTTTGAATGAATGGATGATTGAATATTAATATTGCATGTTCAGGGTTATATAACCCAGTATGAACTGTGAAAGATTGACATGCTTGTTTGGTAGAATGGGAACTTTTGAGCATTACTATGTACTAAATTGATAGCTTCATAGATTATCTGAAAGGACCAATATATTTAATGTGCCCTGTTGGCATATATGCAGAGTTTCTTTAACTAAAATGAGTGCATCTTTCAGGCATATATCAAGAACTTTGCAGACAAGGATGGGAAGATTTGGCAAGGAGGTGGCGGACGAAATCCACCACCAGAATCTGGTCATCTTGTTGTCACAACTCCTGATATCGAGTCTCTTCGTCCCAAGTCACCAATGAAAAACCAGCTACAAATGCAGCAACAACATTCCAACTCTATTACTCTGACGTCAGCCAGTTCGGCAAATAAGAGGCCAGGGAATTTGCCGCAAATGTATAATGGGCCTGGTATGAGTGAAGAAGCATCTAATAGCTTTAATAATCCTCCTCAAATGCCTTGGCCTCCACAAATGGATGGCTTCAGAGGGGATGTAGGGGTTATGGGATCAGAGGATAAAGTCTTTGACATGTATGCATACAATTCACCTTTTGTGCAGCCTCCTGGAGATTATCCGGATTATGAATCTCAGAGGGTAATGAATATGATGTAATTTTTTTGGCAAAAAATGTGCCATGAGGAATTTTTTCAATTATAGTTTTTTATGTTTACATTTATTTATAATTGAATATGAAGATAAAGAAGTTGTTACATGTTTGTATTTAAATTTATTGTTGCTCGGGGGCCAAAGTATGTTGTATACGGTCTTTTTTACAATATATGTTGCCATGGTAATATATGGTTTCACTCGGCACAAAGTAGGCTCATCTAGTTGAATCCCTGACTTTCCGAATACAATCGGATTTCAGCCCTGCATAACGCTTGATATTTGTTTGATTGGCTCTTTCTAATTTTCATCATATTGGGATAACTGAATGTCTAGCTCATTCAGTTTATATTTTTGGCACCGTCTCGTTTCATCATAAATGAGCTGAGATCCCATTTTATATTTTTGCAGTCTGTTTGCATTTCTTCTCATATATGATGAAAATTAGAAAGTTTGTCCAACGTACAATCTCATTCTTCATTCTTCATTTACACGTCTAATCCTTCTGGCTTTTTCCTCAGATTTTGTATATTTTCTTTGTTAATCTCTTCTTCCCACTAACAAATAATTGTTATCATACATTATTACTTATTATCACATTTGCCTAATTTCTAATTATGATTTTCTTTTAATTTATTTTAAAGTCTTCTAAATTTTTAATATTTCGTTTATTATAATACATTATAAATAAATTACTTAATTATCAAATAATATATTTGAATTTTCTTTTTTTTCAAATTTCATCTTATTTATTTTATATATTAAACTATTATATTAAAATTTTAAATTTTGAAAAAATTATGACTTATAATTTATAATTTATAATTTACCAAACACATTACAACTTATAAGTAACATTAACGTAAAATTATCCTAACACCTAAATAACTTATAAGTTATGTTCTTCATATCACTTATATGACACTTTTCAACTTTAAATCATAAGTTACATTTTTTAAGATATCTCAAACGGGCCTTATTACGAGCAAAACTGAACTTTCATTGCAACTTATATGCCCTCCGGAATGTAGGTGGGTAATGCTGAACCAAGTTGCATATATAGCACATTTGACATGATCATTTTTCTTGAAAAGCTGTCTTTGAAACATTTGAAAAAATTAATAGCTGGATAACAAAATTTTAGTTGCGAACAATAGACATGGGTGTTAAATTACAACTTATCATGAATTATCTTCCAAATGAATGATATTAGATTAAATAAGAATGATCTAAATTACAAAAAAAAAAAATGAGACTCCTCTAGTACATCCTAAGAACGAATCAAGAACTGCGTGTTTATAATTTATTTAAGGGTTATTTATCTATTATACTCTGGCATTTGGTCCGTAAAGCAAATAACACAAACAGATAACTGGACCGTAAAGGAAACCAGTACTAAAATGGATTGGGCGTATATAATAAAACCGGGTTGAGTTGGGTTTAAAGTTTTATTTATCAAAACTTTGACTCAGCCCATAATAAACGGTCCAACTAAAAAACAACCCAATTAACCCACGGTTCCGAATTAATCGGTTTGGTTAACCAAATTAAGGGTTGGATTGGTTCGGTTTGGACGGGTTGGACAACCCAAACAGCCCTATCTACGTCTCTCATTCGTGATTGTGGCTTGCTCACAACTCTTGAACATAAAAAGTAGAGGTTTTCACCCACATTAATCCAGTTCCAACCTCTACTGGGAGATCAAGATTATATATTTATATGGGATCTACCCAAATATAAAGTTCTCAAAATTTCACATGGAACATGTAAATATTGAAAGGAGAATCACATCCGTGTTCTAAAGTGATGTAAATCTTCCAATTTTCTATCTACATTAAAACCCTCT
Organism: Apium graveolens; assembly: GCF_009905375.1. NCBI lineage: Eukaryota > Viridiplantae > Streptophyta > Magnoliopsida > Apiales > Apiaceae > Apium > Apium graveolens. The sequence goes on from NC_133657.1 coordinate 189,912,743, forward strand.
TTCCAACAAGATACAAGTTCCAAATACTAATCTGTGTATTTATATGCATTCACCGAGTTAGCTTTCAATATCAAGGGTCCTTTTTCGATAATTTTAGAGCATGTTACTATCAGTTCAACATCAAGGTCCTTCAAATTTTCGAAAACTATGAAGCATGTTACTATCAGTTACCAGTAAGCTTTACAAAGACCCTACTCTGTATTCTGTTACTATCATCCAATCCTGGCATCTACAATATCAACAATTTATCACAAAACAAAATTCAGTCGAATTAAAAGAATACTACTGAAAATGAAAACGACAACTATTATTGTTATTACAGTCTATTGATGCTTTGATTTATATGTCACCGTGGAGCGAAAGAGGCAGTGAAGTCAACAGGAATCCCCATTTTCTCCGACCATGTCAAAGACTCCAAGAACAATTTCGATATCCTACCAGCAACCCACCCCATTTCCGGTCTCTTACTCGGATCCCCCTCCACACACTCCAACCCAATCTTTGTCAACTTCTCCGCAACCTCCACTGGATACGAATCCTTAAGCCTGTTATCCATCCACCGTCTCAATGCACCAGTTCCCCCATCCACGGCCTCTCTCGCTGTCTCAATTAACGAAACCCTAACATAACCTCCATCACCACCAACACTATACTTCAAAGGCTCCTTACCCGAAAGCAACTCCAAAATTATCACTCCAAACGCGTAAACATCACATTTCTGAGTCGCAACACCACTACTCTGAAACTCCGGAGACATATACCCTCTCGTCCCCTCAAATTTCATAACTCTACTCCCCGATCTCTTCACATCCAAACACCTCTCCTCCTCTTCCACATCCACAATCTCGCCACAAAGCTCTGCAGTTCCAAAATGACATATCTTCGCATTCAATTCACTCTCAGTTACAATAATACTCGAACTCTTAATATGATTATGCACAAAACACTGATTCAATCCCGTAGAATGATGAATATAATCCAATCCATGAGCAATATCAGTAGTAATCTGAATCCTACTCATCCAATTCGACAAAACAGTAAAATTAGGGTTTCGAGGATTTCTCAAACAATTCTCCAAACTCGCGCCCTGAACAAACTCATAAACTAAATATATATAACTATCGCTTATCGAAGCACCTAGAAGCTTAATAACGCTCGTATAATGACTCCGACACACAGGAATTAAACGTTCAATTAACTTATCCGAATCAATTTTGCGACGCAGCTTACGTTGAAAAACAATCGCTTCTTTGCCTCTAAGTCTACACTTCCAAGCAGTAGACGAAGAGGATTTCGAGAATTGAATGGACCGGAAACTATTAGTCGCTGAGCTAATTTCCGAGAAATCGTAAACGTGAGCGTGTTCAGGGAGAGATTCTCGGAGACTTGTGAGAGAAGCTTTGCTAGATACTGATGATTGATATGAGTCTTTGATGTAGCTTGATTCGCCGGAAGTGAAAGTTTCGCCGGAGAAGTTGAGTGACGAGGATTTGAGGTTGTGTGAGTTGGAGTGGCGGCGGTTTGGTGAGATTACGGCGGCGAGCGTCTTTTTCTTCGATGATTTGCACATTTCCGGCGGTGCATCGACGGCGGCAGGTTTGTGTGAGATTAATAAATTTGTGTGTGTTTGTTACTTGATTTATAGGGTGGAGTGCGGTCATTTTCTGTGTGGTTCGGTAAAGTCTTAACCACGCGATGACATGCGTCACAATCGGAAGAAAATGTCCTCTTTTTTTGCCAACTTTTTTATTGTGCGCCCAAACGTTTGTTAAATATTTGTGTTTAATAATTTGTTAAAATTTTGTTAGTGGAGAGTTTATTAATAATCCTAAACCCCCCATTCTAGCCGCCTCCCTCCTCTTCTCTCCTCTTCTAGGGTTTGTTTATTTTCAAGGGGCTTTTTCGGTGGAAAGCCCCAACCCTTCATTCTCTTTTGTCCTTATTAATTTCCCTTCAATAAAACCCAATTTTTTGGGTGTTTGCGTGTCTCTCCTTTTGGAGTGTGTGTTTTGTCTCTCCTTTTGGAGTGTTTTGTTATGTTTTTGTTTAATTATGATTGGGTTTATTTCGTGTTGAATCGGTTGATAACGAGTTTATTGATATTCTTTGTGGTCTGCAAAGCCTGCGTCGAATCTGGAGCGGTGTTGATTATTGCAAGAGCTCACTTTTCACAACCAAAGATTGTTCATCTTTCACGTGTTTACACTTTCGGCATGTCTATAGCTGGTATCCGGCATGTAAATAGCTGAGGTGTTTTCGGCATGTCTATAGCCGGTGTCCGGCAAGTAGATAGCTGTGGCGTCGTTTTTCCAATCTCAGTGATTGGTGTTTTTGAACATTGGGCTAACAATGGTTTTTATGTGATATGGTCAATTGTGATGTTGCTATTTTCAGAGATGTTGGCACAATTTGGATTGCTCGGGATGTCTTTGATTTCATTTTTAATTTCAAGAATTTTTAAATTCTATGTGTTAAACGATCAGTAAACAAATCATCTAATTATTTTTAGTATGATATTTGTTTTACCACATGGTTGTATCGACAGTTGGGGGTTTGTCCCGACTGTATTATATTGAAGTTAATGAAAGTTTTCTGCATTTGTCAAAAAAAAAAAATAATCCTAAACCCCTGTCAGATATAAAAATTTTCATCAATAAAATTTTGATAACTTTTTGATTACGGATTGTTAGTGTGTTCCCTTAAGCATATACAAGAAAATCATTTATTTTATTGGGGTATTTATTAGCGAAAAAATGTTAGAATTCCCAAAATATTTTATGAAATATTTTCGAATGCTTATTTCCTCCGTCCCAATAATTTGGATAAGAAGCACAAGATATGTATTAAAAAATATGATTTGGATATGAAGGACAAAAAATGTATTTAAAATTTTTTGATAAAGTGGTGGGATGAAAAAAAACGAGAAAATGTAATTTAGTGAGAAAAATATTAAAATTGGATAAAGTAATATAATTAATCAATATTTTAATATATAAAATTAGTGTAGTGTGAAAAAATAATAAATTTAATTAATTTTTGTATTCTTAAATTTTTATAATTTTGGATAAATTTTCTATTGTATAAATTTGAATTCAAAATAAGAAAATTTATAAAAATAAGGGAGATAGAGCGAGTATTAGGGTGAATGCGGGTTGAGCAGGTTAGAGGTAATAAATCGAACCAACTCAATTAATTCGGTTTTTATAATAATCAATCCCTTAACTAAAAAAATTATTTTCAACCCAACCCTACTCTTTATATATTAGGTCGGATTGGTTTTGGTTAAAACTCGAATAAATTATTTAAATATTTTTATGAGTCAAAATTACAAATAAATTTAATCAATAGTTGAAGTGTACCCAATAATTTTACAGAAATAAATGTTATTGGATACTATATGTACCGTTTACTCATCTAGTTTAAAACCAATAACTTATGGTGTGTTATCCGTAAAATAATAATATTATTTTGAATATATTATTTATTACAATAAATACATAAATTAAAAATTCGAATAATAATATTATAATTATAAAATCAGATTGGGTTGAGTTAGTAGGGATTTAAAATTTTTGAATTTTGACCCAACTCATTATATTCAGGTTAAAAAAATTAAACCAATTATATTGCGGGTAACTTCACATTTTGAAAAGATTTTTGATATCATTTTCTTGGTGCGCAACATTACTCTTCTTAATTTATTCTTTTGGGGGCAACTCTATCTTGTTTTTATAATTGCTGAAGAATAAATCTTACAATGCGAAATGAATTTACTATGGAGTTTAATTTAAGCCTTGACATTATCCTCTCTCATTCTTTTGTTCAATGATTATGGAAGAAAGTTTCTATAATCTATTTGGTCAATTCATGTAATTGCAAGATTAAAGAATTGCATTACTTTTTTATTTTACCGAATTTTTTTTTTCTTCAACTTAAACTCTTTTTTTTCCTTGTTTAACTTGCGAGGATATATGATTTATAAGTAATGAATCTGATTAGTCAATTTCACGGGTTAGTATTTGAATTAATTAATCTTGTATTAGTATTTAATTAGAGATAATGATGAATTTGTCGCAAGTAGTTAATTAATTAGGAGGGTGGCTGTAACTGCTTGGCTGCTGCGTTGCTGGTGGGATGCAATTTGTCATTTGTGTGAGCGACAACGTCGTCGACATTCATTTACAGTATGTAATTAATAAATGGGAGTTGCGCTTAATTTATTTAATCCCACTTCATCAAAATGGGAGTATAATTTAAGGACTTTTAGGTGCATAATTTGTTTATGTATACTTTAGGCTTTATCAAAGTGTAGTTGACTTTTTAACTTCGCCAAACAATTATAAACTTTTGATGTTGCAATTTAAACTAGATAATCATCTGTTATCTATATATCCAAGAATAATATAATGGGTATGTTTGTCAGCCCACTTATGACTTATAAATCCATAACAAGTTATCGAGTTTATCGACCAAATTTATAAAATAAATTTATAATTTATAATCTGATAAGTTGAATGTCATTAACGACGTACTTTTTCTTAACTTATTTTTTATTTTTCGCTTTTTTATTAATTTCAATTTTAAAATTTATATTTTAAATGTTAATTTAACTTAAAATTCAAAAATTTAGATAAGTATACTTAATAATTATGTATTTTAGTTCATTTAAGAGGAAAAAAATCTAACCTATAAGAAAAATTATCCAAACACTTATTTAACTTATAAGTATTCTTTTATTTATCCCTTATAATTCAATTATTCATTTTAAATCGTAAGTTATTTATTTTCAGATTTTCCAAACGGGCACAATATACATAATATATTTATAGTGATCACTCCAACGTATGCGCCTAGTTACCTATAATTTTAGATTCCGAATTTTATTGACTCTACTGTTATCATTAAAATCAATATAGATCATATACCTAATATTATTTTTAAACAATATTTAGCTGTCACTCAAAATTAAAAATACTAACATTCTAATATAATAAATTATATTTTAGTTATATATTTCATAATATATTTAAGTAATGTTAGTTATTTTTTTCCAATTTTAAAAACATTATTATATTTATAATTTTAAATTTTTTCTTTATTTTATAAAATTCACTTTAAAAAATTTACATAAATATAAAAATATAAACATATTATCATTAAAAATCTTTTTACTGAATACATGTTTTGTTTTTAATTGCATTGAATAAAATTAACTTAAATTTGTTTTAATTATATATTTAAAATAAAAAATAAAATAATATTTTAAATATAACTATTAAGTATTTAAATTCTTACAAATTTAACAAAATTTAATATAATTACATTTTATCGAGACAAGCCCTTTTCACGTTTGTGTAAGAAACAAACATGCCAATTATTTGGTTATGATCCTTGGGTTTTATTCAAAAAAAGTAAACTATTAACTATATTTGAAAAATGAATAGTCACGCTTACAGTTCTTTAGTTTATTTTACTGGATACCCACTCTTCAATTTTAATGATCACTTGTTAAATATATTTCCTATTAAGTATTAATTTACATATTTTACCCACTTATTAATACAAGTTAGAATTGCTTTATGACCGCTGTCTATAAGTGCTTACGTTGCGGATTGTGTGAACTGAAATTACATGTAAGATTTGTCACGTTTCGAACCTGTAACCGTACCATGAGAATTAAATCCGGGTTTTTCATACTTTGTCGACGATTTTTGCGATTTGGCCAGTAAACTAGATAATAATAATAAAAATTCTAAAAATAAAATAACATAATAAAGGAAATATCTAATAGTAATAACATTATATATATTAAGTAATATTTTTGTTTTGACCGAATATTAGATTATGTTTTAGTTTCGGAAAAAATTATAGTTTCAAATTTTATATGTTGTCTCCTCTCCCTTCCCCTCTCTAGTAAAAGTTAAAACCCTAACTACTATTTATCGATTCAATCATTATCTTCGTGAAATGATATCTTCGATATATTATTTATTTTGGTATTGTACAATTAAACATAAAAATTAAGAACACGTAGATTCTCTACATTAGAACATGAATTTAACTGATCCAAATCAGAGTCAAAAAGTCAAACTAGCAAAATCATGTCTTTTAAAACAGATAAAAGAGATATTCCATTGTTGCAAAATATCAAAACTATATTTTTTATGGAATGTATCTCTAAAGGCAATATGATCAAAGAAGAAACATCAAGATATGATATTTCTTAGATCTGTGTTGCAACAGGAATATGGCAGTAAGTTCGAATAAGGAATATATCAGAAATATTCTTTAGAGGTCTCGTGCTATATTAAAAAAATTTAACTCTTTACTCCAAAATATATCTCTACATATATCAAAAGAGTTTTTATTCAAATATTATTAATATTCATGATTGGAATATTAATATCCAGTTCTGCAACTCATTCTTGTATACTTACGGTAATTTTCTCCCGGTTCGTAAAATCAGCATTTCTCGGAGAAAATTATTCAAAAATACTAAAACACGTTTCCTATCATCAAAATATATTTTATATATTAGGAAATATACTTTAAATATTTATTCAAGTCAAAACGTTGGTCAAAAGTTCCATCTCCTTTATTTCAAGACCAATGATATTTTCACTCGGAAGAAAGGCTGACAAAACAGTTTTAAATGGTATTTTCTAAGTATGGTAAAAATTTCGTAGTATTCAGAGAATTTTTGTCCGGGCACAAAAATCGAGGCAGTTGGTCCCCCAGTTGACCACGTTTGACCTAGCTACCATTGACTAAAGTTGACCAAAACTTGCAGGACGTCATTTTATATTATTTAAGTATTTATCATATTTTTTATGGTATTTATTTAGGAGTTTTTAAGGTGGTCATAATTAATAGTATTTAATCCTTAATTAAGTGATTAAACAATGATTAAAAGAAAAGGAAAATACATATATATTCAAATATATCAGCTGGGTTTTTGAATCCATTAAGTTGTTTGTCTTATATGGCTATGTCAAAGAAACACAACCTACTTGCCATGTCATCAATCCAAGTGACATACACCATCCACCATCCATTTTCCTTAAATCTCCACCATTCATTCCACCCAACTTCTCCTATAAATAAACCCCCACCCCAACCCATTTTCTTCAAGCTAAAGAAAACAAAGTTGCTGGGATTTTTTTCAAGAAGTGCTTCTCTTCATCTCTTTCAAATTTTATACACACACTTCTTCTCAAAAACTTTCTCTCTCTTCAATATACTTACATATATACAAGGTTTTTGAAACCCAAGCTTAGCTTCGCCCAACCAAACTTTATCCCACCAAGTGAGCTCATCCACTACCACTTTCCGACCTCCCGAAGGGCTGCCCAAGTTCGACCAAAGAGCCAAAATCCGGCCGAACCTCCGGCGAATTTTTCCGGCGAACTTTTCCGACCGTTTTTCAAGGTGGTAACTTTTAGCTTCTTATTTGAGTTCTTTTTATTTAAATTTTGTACTTAATTTCTCTACTTCATCTTAAACTCTAATACAAGATCTCTTATAAAAAAAGTTCTCAAGAGAACTAAGATTCGAACTCGGAATTCGAATAAGTACTTGATCTTCACATAAATCATCTCAAAAAGAAGATCTATAAACAAAAGTACTTTATCTCCAAAGGGGAGATTATATTTGACTCAAGTTCATGAGTTAGCCACTTATTTTTATTATTGGATCTTGGCTAACATTATTCGTGCACATAAAATATTACTAAGAAAAGTTTTAATCCCTTCTAACATCTTTAGTGTTCCGGGGGATTATAACTCGATCTATAAACACTTCGTAATTTGTCAAATATCAAAACAGATTAAGTTCACGAGTTAGCCAATTACTTGCACTTTATTTAATTGGATCTTGGCTAACCATTTTGTGCACATAAATTACTACGAAGCAAAGTTTTAATTCTTTCTAACATCTTTAGTGTTCCAGGGGATTATAACTCGATCTATAAACACTTCGTAATCATCCATTAAAATTAAGGACGAATCAAATCCACGAGTTAGCCAATTAATTTACGTTATTTAATTGGATCTTGGCTAACACATATCGTGTATATAAACAATTACGAGTCATATCGTATAAGCCCATTCTAACATCTTTCAGTGTTCCGTGGGGTTATACTACGATATCTATAAAATACTCGTAATTATTCGTCCAAACTTCGAAAGCACAATCTTAAGCCAATTACTTGCACTTATTTAATTGGATCTTGGTTAAGACTCATAAATCTTATAAACGTGCTTGAAGTTAAAAGAGTATACTTTGACCTTATAATCGTCAATATACAAGTATACCTTAAAACCTTAAGTTGATATACTTAAAGGTAAAATTACAACTCCGAGGTTCTAATTAAAGTATTCTTCGATCTATAAATATATAATCGAAAGAAGAAGAATACTAAAGAAGTCATAAGCATAAGTGCTTAATATAAAAAGACTTCTCATATTACTCCACCTTTCTATTTAATCTATAAAGGAGTAATCATAAAAATACTTGGACTACTATTTATTATCTTAAGTCAAGTATTCTTATTTAGTTTTAATATTTTTATTTGAATATTACACTATTTGTGGGCTAGTACAGTAACATACTAGTTCAAACCATCTTTTCTATACTTGGTTTGTTTCGAGGATTGTCTTATTAGTTTTGTAGTGAGGTGAAGTGACGTGAGGTGATTCTCGTTCTAAGACCCAAGTCCTAGACGTACTAACGGGGAGTTAGTAGTCTTCGCACCGTGAAGAAGAGGAAAGACCCAAGACCGGATCACTAAGATCCAAGACCGACAAAAGCTAAGGAAGCCAAGTCCACACAAAGGCTCTACAACAACTTTGAAGAAATAGCGAGGAGTTATTGTCTAAGATAAGTTGTGTAGGTAATACACTTATTTTGAGGTGGTGACCCTTGTGTTACGCACCAAGACAAATACTTGTAAAGGGTGTAAAGGCTGCTCCGCCTACTAAATGAGCGAGTTTATTATAAGGGAAAATCCTGAGTCCGGGAGAGGAGCTCGGGGACTGGAGTAGGGGTGAGCGAATCTATTAGAGGTTGCGCCATCGCGAACCAAGATAAAATCACCGTGTGCTATTTTCTTTCCTTGCACTTTATTTTTCGCACATATAAACTGAATGACTACTCGGTAAAGTTTTAAAAAGGGATAAAATATTTTTAAAATGCCATAACAATATTTAAATTGGTAATTAAGTTATTCAACCCCCCTTATAGCTTAAAATAGCCCTCTTACGGGACCTTACAATTGGTATCAGAGCTAGTTGACCCATACTGTGAATTTGGGCATACCACCTATGGGAACTCTGCTTGGTGAATGAGTCACCGAAGCCAGGATCTCTGACCATAGGGTGGCGGTAGATCGGTGGATACGATTACCGGCTGGTCTGATAGGTACCATTGTATGGTGACATGGGTTGGACCCATGACCATGTACAATTGGTATCATTGTAGTGCTTTTTAACGTGTTTGTTAAGTGTTTTGCAGATTTACAGGCACAACAAAAAGTGATCCGGAATGGCGTATATTAATCCCGTTGGATGTGGTGAAGGTCTATCTATCTCATGACCTCCTCTATTTGATGGCACCAACTTTGCAACATGGAAAACGAGGTTTCGCATTTATGCTAGATCTCAAGGAGTCAAAGTTTGGATGGCTATTGAAGACGATGTTCTCATTCCTACCAAAACTATCGATGACATCATCGCCGAAAAGAAGATTAGTGAATACAACTTAGAGGAAGAAGCCACAATGAATATAGCCGCAAAGGCGGAAATGGTTCTCACAAGTGCACTTGCAGAAAAAGAATATAAAAGAGTAAATAATTACAAGCCGGCACAAGAAATGTGGAACAAATTAGTGGTAACCTATGAAGGAACCACTGATATAAAAGATTCTCAGATGGATACATTGATCCAAGAATACGAGAACTTTAAACTCCAAGAAGGAGAAAATATCATCGATATGGAAACAAGATTTACTCGTATTATCGATGAGTTATCTCAACTTGGAAAGAATTATACTCAAAATGAAAAGAATAGAAGAGTGCTCAAATCTCTACCTCCTAGTTGGAAGGTTAAAGTCACTACTATAAAAGAGATGCATAATTTAAATGAGTATAATATTGATAACCTATTCGGAAATCTTCGTGCTTACGAAGAAGATAATGTTCCGGAAAAGGTTGCTCCAAAAGTGGAGGATAAAAAGATAAATATGGCTCTAAAGGCCATATTAATTGATGAAGATGAAAATGACGAGGAGTTAAACGAGGAACTTCAAAATCTCGATGAGAGTGAAATTGCTCTACTCACGAGACAACTTCGTCGTGTGCTTCAAAGTAAAGCTCAAAAATACGGAAAAGGCTTCCTTAAATCAAATAATCAACGAAGAGTTTTTAACTCTAACGGAAGACCAAATTACTCTCAAAATTATTCTTCCAATTATAAGAGTAATTATCCGTCAACGAGCTACAACAAAGGCAAAGGCAATCAAAATATAAATACCTATAGTAATGCCAATGCTACTACAAACCATCCTGTTTACACTCCTCTAAAACCTAAAGATCCATCTCCGGAGGAAACACAAGATGTGTGTTTCGAGTGTAAACAACCCGTTCACTATAAAAGAGAATGTCCTAAACTTTCAAAGGGACGAAGTCTCGTGGCCGAAAATGGTTGGGATCTAAGTGAAGATGAAGAAGCTCCGGAAGCTAGTGAAGAAATGGTCAATCTATGCTTAATGGCTCTCGGAGATGAAACTACCTCAACGGAAATCTCCTCTTCAAATCAAGAGGTAACATCTAACTATGTCTCAATTAAATCTTTATTAGATGAATCTAATTTATCTCTTGTAAATATGAATAAGCATGATTTAATTGAACTTATAGTAAGTTATAAGAATAAATATAAAGATGTTGAACAAAGGTTTCACTTGTTATGGTCTGAGAAGATGAAAATTGAGGAAATTCATCATACTCAAAATAAAGAATATACTCGGATGATGGACTCAAAAGTCCAAGATGAGAATGAGATTACATCTCTAAAAGATCAAAACCATCTCATCAAGATTGAGGTAAATAAACTTCAAGAAAACATACTCAATCTTGAAACGGAGAATATATCATTAATTCTCAAAGATGAAGAGATGGAACGTGAAAAGATACAATTGAATGATAATATTTGTAAACTTCACGTTGATCTATTGAACTTAAAGTTTCTAAATGAATCAAATGTTCAAGATATAGAAACATCTTATAAAAACAATCTTGATAAAGAAAATGAGCTATTAGAAACCAATGAGCTTAAAGGCGAAGCTTTAAGGTTAAAAGAAGAAAATTATAAACTCATAGCTCAAGTTAAGGATCAAGAAAGAATCCTTAACAACAAGATTGATGCCTTAAAGAAAGAAAATGAAAATCTTGAAGAAGTCATTCAAAGATTTACAAAAGGCAATAAGATGTTGGATCAAATGGTGCATACAAAAACCTCATATAATCATGAAGGTTTGGGATATAATAAGAATTCTCCTCTTAAAGGAAATACTCGGAGATTTGTATCACCAATAAAGACTTCACCCGAATCACCATCCTATAAATGTTCTTATTGCAATAAAATGGGACATACCATTTAATATTGCAAATTCAAGAATGGTGTATTAAGGGGAAGCCATCACAAGGAATCATACAAGAAAGATGATAAACGTGTGCCTCACAAAAATATGAAATATAAGAATCCAAGGCAACAATGGTCTCATCAACCAACTATGTTTCAAACTAGAAACACACAGTATCATGAAAATGGTAATGCATTGAGAAGGCAACAACCTCTTAGTAGAAATGCTTATGCTACTTACCATGCTAATAATAGATATAATGTTTATCATGCTCCACCAAGATTTCATGATAGCTCTAGGTATTATCAACCTCAAACTAGGTCATATGCATCTAGAAATATTTATATGCCTAATGATAATTATACCATGCCTAGATTCTTTCATAAATCAAATGTTATATATAATGTACTAACCCTAGGACCCTCAAGATAAAGGGGTACCTATAAATTTAACTAATCATGATTGTAGGTTTGTCTTGCCGCGAAACAAGATATATGGTACCTTGATAGTGGATGTTCAAGACATATGACCGGTAATAAGTCACTCTTGAACAACATTAAAAAAGTTACCGTGGGGAGCGTAACATTTGGTGATAGTAGTAAATGAAACATTGTCGGCATCGGAGATATCAGAAATGGGAAAGTTAAAATTTTCGACGTTCAATTGGTCACTGGGTTAAGGTACAATCTTCTCTCAATTAGTCAATTATGCGACAATGATTACAAGGTAATTTTCTACACTACTCATTGTTCTATATTAGATAAATTTGGAAAGTTGGTTCTCACTTGCCCTAGAAATAAAAATGTTTATACATGTGACATGAGCAAGCAAGTGAACGTGTGCCTAATCACTATAAATGATGATCCATGGCTATGGCATCGAAGATTAGGACATGCCAACCTGAAGTTGATAAAGAATATATCAACTAAAGACCATGTCCGAGGTATACCAAAACTAAACTATCATAAAGATCATACTTGTGAAGCTTGCGAAGTTGGTAAACAAATTCGAGCTTCTCACAAAGCAAAGTTTATGGTATCTACCTCGAGACCTCTCGAGCTACTACATATGGATCTTATTGGTCAGGTTCCAATACAAAGTCTCGGAGGTTGCTCATATATGTTGGTAGTTATGGATGATTATTCACGATTCACATGGACTGAATTTCTCAAATCCAAAAGCGATGCTTTTGAATCCTTCTCATCTTTATGTAAAAGGATTCAAAATCAAAAAAATAAAACCATAGTCTATATAAGGACTGATCATGATAAAGAATTTGAGAATTCAAGTTTCACCAACTTTTGTGATGAACATGGCATCACACATAATTTTTCCGCTCCATACACTCCTCAATCCAACGGAGTAGTTGAACGAAAAATAAAACACTCCAAGAAATGGCCAGCACAATGCTAAATGAATATCGTCGACCTAAATATTTTTGGGCCGAGGCTATGTCAACCGCTTTCCATATTCTTAATCGGGTTTTGCTACAACCTATAAAACAAAAAACTCCTTACGAGTTATATTTTGGCAAAACTCCGAAACTAAGCTACTTTCGAGTATTCGGAAGCACGTGCTTCATATTAAATTCAAAAGAGTACCTTACAAAGTTTGATCCTAAATCAAACGAAGGTATATTTCTTGGATACTCGAACAATAGTAAAGCTTACCGAGTGTTTAATCTCAAATCGCTTGTGGTGGAAGAATCTATGAATGTCGCTTTTGATGAAAGTAAACCACCGGCGAAATATAAAGATCTCGTTGACCAAGAAAATGTTGAACAAGATGATATTGAAAAGGTTATTCGAGAATTTGAAAATATGGATCTCCGGACACCCGTAGATAAAAATCCATTAGAATTGGACGAAAAGGAAGATGAATTTCCTCAAGCAATTCCCACTATAAAAAGTCATCCATTAGATAATGTGCTTGGAGACTCAAGGAAGGGAGTTTAAACGTGGTCACAAGTTCAAAACATTGTGAATCATCTTATTTTTCTATCTCAAATAGAACCTAAGACCGCAAAAGAAGCTTTATTAGACGAGGATTGGATTTCTGCTATGTAAGATGAATTGCTCCAATTTACTCGTAGTAGAGTGTGGGAACTTGTCCCTAAGCCTCATGATACTTCCATAATTGGTACAAAATGGGTATTTCGAAATAAATTAGATGAGAATGGAACGGTAGTTCGAAATAAAGCAAGATTAGTTGCACAAGGATATACCCAAATGGAAGGAATAGACTTTGATGAAATATATGCACCAGTAGCAAGAATTGAATCAATTCGAATGCTATTGGCTTATGCTTGTCATAAGAATTTTAAAGTCTATCAAATGGATATGAAATCTGCATTCTTAAATGGGTTCTTGGAAGAGGAAGTATATGTGAAACAACCTCCCGGGTTTGAATATGCGACACATCCTGATTATGTCTATAAATTATATAAAGCTCTATATGGCTTAAAACAAGCCCCAAGAGCATGGTACGAAAGGTTGAGCAAGTTCCTACTAGACAATAAATTTAAGATGGGAACGGCCGATAAAACCTTATTTACGAGGCAAGAAAAAGATGATATATTGCTCGTACAAATATACGTAGATGACATCATTTTTGGATCAAAAAATGATGCACTATGTAAAGAATTCTCTGAAAATATGAGTAATGAATTCGAGATGAGTATGATGGGAGAATTAAACTTCTTTTTGGGATTGCAAATAAGGAAATATGATGAAGGCATCCATATCTCTCAATCCAAGTATTATAAAGAGATGTTGAAAAAATTCGAAATGGATAATGCCAAACTCATCTCTACTCCTATGTCTACATCCGATAAATTAACGGAAGATCCAAAAGGAATTCCCGTAGACACAAAGAAATATCGAGGAATGATCGGTAGCTTGCTCTATATAACTGCAAGTCGTCCCGATATTCAATATAGTATTTGTAAGTGTGCTAGGTTTTAAGTAGCACCTAAAGAATCTCATTTATCCACGGTAAAAAGGATATTGAGATATATTAAAGGAACCACTGATGTTGGTCTTTGGTATCTAAAAGGAATACCATTAGACTTAGTATATTTTTCTGATTCGGACTATACCAGGCATTTATTCGACAGAAAAAGTACTAGTGGTACTTGTCAGTTTCTCTGTGGATGTTTAGTTTCTTGGTTTTCAAAGAAACAAAATTTGGTATCCATCTCAACAACCGAGGGTGAGTATATAGCAGCTGCAAAGTGTTCTGCTCAAATACTGTGGATGAAGCAAACACTAGCTGACTATAATATAAAATTTGATGTAATCTCAATCTTATGTGATAATACGAGTGCTATTGATCTTAGCAAGAATCCTGTATTACATTCTAGATCTAAACATATAGATGTGAGACATCATTTTTTACGTGATCATGTCAATAAAGGCGATATAAAAATGACTCATATTGATACTGAGATCAATCTCGCTGACATATTCACAAAATCCGAAAGATTCACTAAACTCCGCTTGGATTTAGGAATGTTGGAATTTGTGAAATAATGGTTTATATAAAGAACAATTGAGAATTATAAAGAAGTCTCAACGATAAGGATATTCTCCCGATCAAGTTCTTAAGTTTATCTGAAACTCGGATTTGTCAATAAAGAAATTTATTGATCGGGTTAAGATAAATTAAATAGCCCAGATTAACCGGGAAAATAAACTTAATCGAGTGAATATTTATTATTCCATGAGATTTATTTAGAAGTCTTTCGTATATAAACTGATCATTATTTTCAGTTATTTTTATATATATTCATATATATATATATACATCTATTTTGTTCTTAAATATATATATATATATATATATATATATATCTAGTCTCATTTTTGAGATATATCTATAAATATATGTTATTTAAGTATATATATTTCTGTGATATTTATATATATTTAAATATTTTGAAAAAAACATATTAGGATGAATATATAATAATCCATCTATATTCATATTTTTTAATCCGGCCCAAATCAAATATATATCTAGCCCATATATGTTTTAAAAGTTTATGTAGCTATTTTCAATCAGCCCAGATCCTTTTAAAATAACAAGGCCCAACCCATTTATTTACAAACCCAATTTCTATTAACACCATATAATCCTAGCCGTTCATCACTAACCTTAATGAATCTTAGCCGTCCATCCCATAAAATATATAAACGAAACACTGTTTGTACAGTGCACGCTCTCAGTTTAGCTCATAACCCTAATCTCTAAACTCTCTCTCGCCTCTCTTCTTCTCTCCGCCTTTTTCGAAGAACCCTAGATTGATTTCTTCATTTTTCCCTTCAAATCCTTGATGAATTCTTATAGATACTATGCTTACAAATATATAATCATCATATCTCTAAAAGATATGATGAAGACAGTTGTTTGGGTTGGTAAATCAATTCGATTTAGATGATAAAAATCGACGATTTCTATATAAATCGAACGAGAATCATCAAATCAAACATTAAATCGATTGATTTACACTCATTTGTGTTTTTAATTCATCGATTCAATGAAAATCTAAATTGTTTTCAAAGTTTGATGACAGGAGAAGACTGGTACGTGAAATATCCTCTCAGAAAAGAAGATTCGAAGGCTGCATGCGACGGAAAAAGATAAAACGGAAGTTAACTCAGTCCGCGACTGAGTCAACCAGGTAAATCCTATGAGTCAGGCCAGACTCTAGGCTCAGGTATGGTAATCCTTTCAGTCTAATTTGATTGTTTTTTTTGTTAAGGGACTTGACTGAAAGTTAAATTGATTGTTATCTTATTAATTTGTATATTTGTGAGATGAATGTCCTGTGATATGTTTTCGATGAAACTGTGAATTGATTCTATTCTGTGTTTGATCAAATTAAAGGTATAAAGTTTGGATTATCTGTTGAATTTATGTTATCTGGTGAATTTGTGATTAACTGTGAATTTGTGATTACCTGTTTGATTAATGTTAATCTAGTGAAACTGTGATTATCTGTTGGATAAATGTTTATCTGGTAGATTTGTGATTAACTTTGAATTTGTGATTGTCTGTTGGTTTGAAGATTACATGTTAGCTGTGTTATTTAGTCAAGAAATTTTGTTAATCTAAACTGTATCTTAATGGTTGTTTAAAGTAAGAAATCTGGTAGCTTAAAGTAAGAAATTCGTGTAAAAATAATCACTGGGTTAAGTTAAGAACCATTTCTCTCAGCAGTTGAAGCTTAATTGGACTAAATATGAGTGTAAAATGTAAACTTGTTGAGTTAAATAACTTGCTTGATTAAAGTTAAAATCTATGAATATGTTTGTTTCAAAATCTCTGTGAAATTGTTTAAAATAAAGTCTATTTACTTGGTATATTATGGAGTTTTGGAAAAAAATTTCAATAATAACAGATTGAGTGTTGATACATTTAAGTCCAAGAAAGTCAGTGTCCTAGTTAATATGACTTTAAGTTCCTTGATAACTTAGTGTACTTAATAAATTCTTATCTGTCTAATGATAAAGTTACCTAGATGTAAACCCTGGTGGATTAAGTTTTTAACACAACTGTTTATATTTATGATCTAATTATCTGATTGAGTTTTACAAAACAATAATTTTATATATATGTGCTCTGAGTATCTGATTAACCTTTGCAGAACTATATGTATATGTGCTTGTGATCTGTGTGTTATTAAAGTATATTACTTGAGTTTTTGACACAGCTTATATACATTATCTTTCATATAGTACTTTAAAAAGTAATCTGTCTTGGATGGATAAATCACAGTTCTGTCTTAACAGTTCTCTACTAGCACTTTCCTTTAAAAAGAAAACAGACTCTTGCCTTCATTCTCTGTCAGGAACCAAATGTATAATCAAGATTAAAATATTGAACCTGGTCTGTTATCTCTTTAAGTGATAAAATCTGTGTAAAATATACCTTGAACATGCTAACACTTGATTCTCTTGGTTACTTGGTTAAATTGAACTACTTACATGATAATTATAATTACTTGTGATCATACTGCTTAGCATTAGTCTATTTTTAATCTACCTAATTGATCTAAGATTATTGAAATGTTAAGCCTATTTAAATGTGTGACCAAATGAATGTGCAAGCTGTCCTGATTGCAGTCTTAAGCTGAATACATTGAATCTGGATAAGAAATGTCTTATTGTCTCCAATCTCTACTTGTCTATTTGATAAGGTGTACTGAGTCTGTGCATCATGTTTGTTTGAATATATATAATCTGTGGACTTATAGTGCAACAATGTTTACTATTCTGTGTTTGTTTGTGCTTAAGCAGTTATAAGAAATCCGATAAGGTATATTGAAGACTGGTTTGTGTAATAAAAATAAAATAATACACTCACACACCAGCCCTCACAGTAAGACCTGGAAGGGGACCCTTGAGCATCCCTGTATCTGGATCACTGCTGTGATTAATGGCCACTTAGAACAATTAGGTGACATTTTTTGTTTCTTACTGCATTTAAAGTATTATATCTGATATAAATGATCTGAGTGTTGTATTGCCTTGAATGCTTCATGAATTAAATAAAAACTGATTATGTATGCCCTGTTTTGTGTTTAATGTGCATGATATTCCCTTGGTTGCATCTCATTAATAACATAGTTTCTTGAGAAATAAATGTAACATATTTTATTTGCATTAAAAATCAGTTCTTCTTTCAAACTCACTTCACATACAGCTCATCCTTAAATGCTCCTGCACTGAAAGTACAGTCCCTGTGTAATAGAGTAAGCTATGATATCAACTTTATGTCACACAGTTTGCAAAACTTGTACTTATGTACTATGCTATTTTCTAAAGTAGACACAAAGACAAAGAATTAATACATTCTTTATTCTCTGCTGTAATAGTTTATGCATCTGTGTATATGTGTTGCATTACATCATTCTCTCATATGCATCATCCTAGTATCTATTCATAAAGGACTTAGATTTTTATGTAACACAGTCATGCATGCATTAAATGATTTTCACTGTTTATAAACAGTAAGCAATTTCTAAAATCTTATATTTTTAAAATCTTTTCTCTGTGCATCTGTGTTAAATGGTTATTGTTAGTCCTTTAACAATATAGCAAGAATTACAGAAGAGGGGTTGAATGGAATTCTTGAACCTTTTTCTCGAAATAAAAATGTTCAACTCGAATATAGATATAATGTTTTGATTAGCACAATACGGAATAGAAACTTAATTGAATCAAAACATAAGTAATTAAAAACAAGAGTCTTTAAAAACTTTCTGGTGGATTTAAACAATTCCACCAGAGATATATATTATATATCGAGAAGACTCTGTGTGCAAGAATGCTCACAGCTGCTTACAAATTGAATTGCTGAGAATACAGGGAAATGCTAAAGATTCTGCTTGCAAAGATTTCTCTATTTGTGTTTCTCAACTTTTTTCTATTTGCTACGTTCTTGGTTTATATAATACCAAAATTACAAAGTCAAAAAGACTGAATAAATATAAAAACTATCAGTCTTAAGCTTTGCTGCTTTTCATCCTCTATTACCCAGTTAATGGGCTTCCACAGTAGATTTGTATACATCTCGACGGCTGTGCTCAACTTTCACTGTTCAACTACTGTTTGAATTCTTTATATGATCATCCGTTTGATTTTATGAACATCTGTTGGATATATGATCATCCGTCGACTTTCTGAACATCCGTTGATGGCTTCATTGATCATCCGTCGACTGCTATGCTAAACATCCGTTGATAGTCATTTGATCATCCGTCGATGGCTTTGTTAATCATCCGTCGGTAGCTATTTTGGCACTTGACTTCATTTCACTTATACATAATTACAAGACATCATTTATATACAATTAATCAACCTATTCTGCATATCTAGTTAAAGTCAACATGACTTAGGCTACTATAGAATCTATACAAAGATGTATACAGAACTGTGCTACAGACTTATTATTACATAAGCTACTCACTCGATGGATAATAAGTTAACATCCGTCGGGACGATAATGAGTTATCCGTCGGGACTATAATTCTTATCCGTCGAGTGCTACATTATTTTACTAAGTAAAATCCACTTAGATGTTTTGTTTATGAAATCATCAAGTACACAACATATGCACAACAATCTCCCCCAATTTATGTCTACTGGAATTGTACCCATAAATTAAGAGATACTTGATGATAACAAAACATCCTAAACACACAGCTTTAAAGATAAGTAGATAATACTGAAAGTGCTTCAATTAATCAAAATGTACAAGGTTTGGCTCACAGTCATTTTCAAGATGCTCCTCTAGCCTGAGCAGATTTTTCTAGTTTCTTGAAGTTCTAGATCTTCTTCCAAGCTTTCTGTTGTTTTCATCAATCTGATTTTGGAGTTACCTGTGGAATTCCAGTTCATCAAATTCTAAGAGATCTAGCTTTTCTTGCATTTCCAAGAGAGTCTCATTGCTAGAGATACTCAATTGGTCTTCTAACCTGAAGAATCTTCTCACACCTTTGTCATCTATGAACTCCATCAGCCAGTAGGGCCTTAGGTGCACTCTTCTCCCTGTGTATGGGATGATTAGAGTCTTTGGGAGTGCATCTTTAACTCTAATACTCCTTCATTCTTCAATCTTCTTCAATACTAGTCTTCTTACAGTTACATTGAACCCAAAGTTCTTCTTGAAGGATGAATAAACTTTAATCAGAACAACTTGGCTCTCTTGAAGAATCCTGTGAAGAGGCCACACAATCTCCTTTCCTCCTTTGTACTTGAACACTAACCTTTCAGGTAGGTTCCTGTATGCATCAATTCCCCTCATTTCATCCAGTTCATCCAGATAGAGGTTTAGATCTGAAAATTCTTTGATGTCACACAAGTACAAGTAGTCTCCCTTGTTGACTTTGGGTTGATCTTTAACTACTGACTTGGATTTGAGAGGTGACAGCTTCATTTTCTTGACTGCCCTTGACTTTGTCCTTTTTGGCTTGCTCAGGATTGGTAAGCTGAAGTCAGGAATTGGTATGTTATCCCACTCTATTGGCTCATCCTTTGGCACGATAGGTTCACCATGAATATTCCTGTAGGGATCCACCACCCTTATGTCTTCAAATATCACATAGGGCTTTGATGCTTGAGTTGTAGCTGGTGTGGGTTCCTTAGGAAATTGATCTTCCAATTCCTTGTCAACAATATCCAGTTTCCTTTTTGTTCTTCTAGCCAATTCTTTCTTCCTTGGGGATTTCTTCTGTTCTTTAATTTTCTTCTTTGATTCAGCAACTTCAGATGGTTGAGAGGGAATTTGTTGAGATGAATTCACAGCCTGTAGCTTGGCCAAGATAGAAATCTGCTCTTTTTTTTGTTTAGTCTTCTTTGCATCTAGAGCAGCTTGCTTCTTTTCCTGCTTCAATCTGGATTTTTCTTCTCTCTTTGCTTGAGAAAATTGTGGATGTCCCGCTACTACACAAATTTCCTTTCCATTTCTAAATATCTAAGTAATTCTCCTTTTTTAGGCTGAATCAGCTGGATCTTTATAGAAGACAATTGACCTTGACAGAAGCTTCTTCTCATCAGGCTTGGGTGTCTCATACACAGTGTCCAAGGGGTTCTTCAAAGATGATTTTGGATAATTTTCCCTTGGTTTAAGAATTGTTTCAGCCTTTGGAGACTTGATGCATGAAGATTGTCCTCTTTCCAGATAATTCATGCTCATCTCATTCACACTTATTTGCTTGACTTGAGAGTGATGGATGGTTGACTTGACTGGCTCCTTGACAAGTTCAAACTTTTTATGTATCTCCTCATCAATCTTATTCCAGTTGATCAAACTCAACTTTCCTTTTTCAGCAACTTTCAAGTTTGTTGCTGCTGCTTGAATTAGATCTATACCATCTGCAACTGGTGGCTTGGAGACAGTAATTGAAGGTACAATTACTTTGCTGATTTATACTTGAAATTTCTCCCCCTCACTTGGTCCTTTCTCCCTCTTACTTGATTCTCTCTCCCCCTTTTTGTTATCATCAAGTTGAGGAGTAAGGCCTTGTGCTTTAGCCAGTTGCATGAGAAGATTTGTCTGAGTCTATTGATTTTGAAGAAGGATAGCCACTGAATTCTCAATAACTTGAACTCTGTCTTCCAGCTTGGCCAACTTCTTTTCAGAATCTGATTCTCTCCTCAATCTTAGCAATAGATCTTGCATGGTACCATATGGCATGACTGAATCCAGCTTCTCAGAATTATAGGTCTTCAAGTCAGCTATATCCTTTTTGAGTTCATCCACACTCAGATTCTGTCTTAACTGATGGATCTTCATGAGATGTAGAGAGTCTAGGTGAGCTTGAAGAATAGCCTTGATACCCGCATCTGAAGTTTCCTGAAGGGCCTTTTGAATAGTCATAACTTGCTTAACCAAGGATACACCAAATTGTCCTGGTGTAGATTCCTTTGTCCATGCCCATTCAGGTAAATCTGAAACAGAACATGGGCCTTCATCTCCCCCTAAGTTCATGCTTCCATCCAAAGAAACAGAGTCATCATCATTAGAATTTACTTCAAATTCTTCAGATAGCTCACCAGCTTGGGAAGGCATCCTATTGACAGCAGCTTTATCTCTTTGAAGAGATTCTGAGGTGTGTACTAAGTTCAAATTCTGTTCTGCCTCCACATTGCCCTGAGCAACCAACAATTGATAGGTTGTCACAGGATGAGTAAAAGTATCAGCATCCATGGAAATATTATCAATTACAGCTTTGTAATGTTGCTGAAATTGTCTTTCCTTTTCAGCATCATCCACAATCATTGACTCACTAGCAATGGATGGATTCACCCTTATTTCTCCTGTACCTGCCTTTCTCTCATAATCTCTCTTTTGTTGCATCAGGGTCTCACCCTGGCTCCCCACCCTCACACCCTCACCTTCACCTACTAAGGTGGGACTCCTCTCACTCACTTTTTCCAATCCTGAATAAATGGATTGCAGATTTTCACTCTTTTCCTCTCCTTTTGCCTGGGAGCAACCCAACCTCTCACTCAATATACTCTCCTCTCTCAGTCCTAAGAGTGACTGTACAACCACTAAATCTTCTGCACTTGAAATAATTGAAGTTTAAAGTTGTGCAGAGATACTCGACGGATAAGTGATATCCGTCGAGTGAGTGGTTAAGCTTATCCGTCGGGATACAATCACTACTCAACGGATGAACAATATACATCGAGAGAGTAAAAATGAATGAGGTGGGAAGAGAAACTATTATTGACTCTGTGTTGATTGAAGATATTTGGGGCACAGATGTCACAACAGAATCTGAAAGAATTGGCAAGTGAGCCAACAAATCATCTAAAAG
Organism: Apium graveolens; assembly: GCF_009905375.1. Classification (NCBI taxonomy): domain Eukaryota; kingdom Viridiplantae; phylum Streptophyta; class Magnoliopsida; order Apiales; family Apiaceae; genus Apium; species Apium graveolens. Next base: position 189,935,706 of record NC_133657.1, read on the forward strand.
ATGATGCTCACTTGCGCTGGATTTTGGCTTCCCCAACAGAGTTAAAGAAGGGGAATCAGGAATTGAAGTGTTTATCATATCCACTTCCAGAGAGTTTTTTGGTGAGTAGGGTGTTTCAGATGCTTCTATTATTAGAGATTTTGGCTGTGACTCCACATTTATTGGAGCCACATCAAACTGAAGTTGAGAGAGTGCGGGGACTGTGTCTTTAGCACCAGTTTGCACTGTGTGTATGCCCTGTGCATCCCCAGAGGTTTTAGATTTCTTCTTTCTTGTGTAAGTTTGGGGTGAGCTTGTGTCCCTAACCCTTTTGGCCTGTGCTCTTGGCTGAGAGCTATGTTCAATAACTGCATCCTTTTGGGAGGATGTAGCTAGAAGTGAGCTTTTGTCCTTTTTAAGCACTGCAGTTTGTTGGGAAACTGCAGTGTGGCTAGGCTGGGATTCACTCAACTCTCCAACCTTATTCTTGGGGTTTCTTTGATTTTCACCCCTTTCCTCACCTAACTTACCCTCCTTCACACTCCCCTCTTTGGCTTTGGTGGATTTTTCAACTGGTACCTTTTGAGAGATACCAGAGGGAGTTTTCTTTGATTTGGATTTAGAAATTGCAGTAGTTTTGGCAGCTTTGGTAGACAACTGTTTGGTCATTGTCACAGTTTCCATAGTTATTCCTGAACTCAAAGAAATAGAGGAGGTTGGAATAGTTGTAGGGATGGATGAACTTACCTCACTTACCTGAGGTGTCTGCATTATAGGAAAATAGAACATTGACACATCCCTGTGATGGTTGGCTCTGTTCAAATTTGCAATATGTCTTCTCTTTTGAACCCAACAAGCCAGTTTGTTGTTTGGGTTCTCAAGCACAATTTCTTGACATAAATGGTTAGCCAATAACATGAAAAATCTAGCATAATACACATTCTTTCCTCTTTTAGCTAACTCACCTAGTTTAAAACCTAACTCAATCAAGACAAGGTCACTGAAATTGTAAAATTTATCTGTGACTAGCATGTATAGCATGTTAAGCATGGAAATGTTTACAAAATCAAAATTACTGACTTTTCCAGAGAAAACCTTAGTAAAAACATCACACATGAAACTCCACTCCTTCCTAAGACCCATTCTTCTAATATCACTCAGTTTAGAAGTAGGAAGTGCATAATGCATGAAATTAAGCATATTGATAATATCAGTGTCAGTGTGTGGTGAAGTCACATTATTATCAGGAATTTTGAAACATGCTTTTATCACATCACTATTGATATAGAATTCATTACCTTTGATGGTTAGAGTGATGGTCTTGTCAGTAGAGTTGTAGATTGCAGTGGTCCACATCTCTTCAACAACTTCACAGAAGATTGTGGGTGATTCCAGCATGGCGTAATATAGCTTGCAGTTCTTCACAAAGTCCATCATTTTGTGATAGTCCTCTGATTGCTGAATACCCTTATTGACCAAAGCAGTGAAGTTGTTCTTCTCATAAATGAACACAGTTTGAGACATAATCTTTACTACAGGTGCCATTGTTAGAGAATGAAAGCTTGAAGAGAGAAAGAGAAGATTTGCTTGAGAGAGAATGAAATAAAAGCAGTTGAATTTGAGAATGATAAAAGAAAATAATTGGAATGAAATAAGCTTTTATACTATCTCAAAAATAACTGACAAAAATAATAAAGAAAAGTAAATTAACCAATAGAAATTGCCTAAAATAGCCGTTTAAAAATAAACTGTAAAAATTCCACCCATTATCCGTCGTGTAATGCTTACAAACTGTAAGTATACTCGATGGATAATGTTCAGGGAATTAACAGTTGAGATTTAGACAATTCGACGGATGAGGATAAACTGATATTCGTCGAGTCATAAAGTATTCCAGAAAAGTAATTGACTTTTATTAGCAAGTAGTATATCGACGGATGACTAAACTCGATGGATAAGGATCATCCGTCGAGATGCAAATTTTGACTTAGCCAAAATCTCATCCAAGACTTAAAAATCAACTAAATTTCTGGCTACATTACAACTTGCAAAATAACTCAGACAAATTTAAGCGTAATTAAGCATACCTAACTCACTTACCAACCTTGAAAATGTGGATTCATCCAGTGGCTTGGTAAAGATATCTGCAAGTTGCTTCTCACTTGGAACAAAATGTAATTCCACAGTACCATTCATCACATGTTCCCTTATGAAATGGTACTTGATGTCTATGTGCTTTGTCCTTGAATGTTGCATTGGATTTTCAGTGATGGCAATTGCACTTGTGTTATCACAGAAAATAGGAATCCTTTCAACTTGCAAACCATAGTCTAGCAATTGATTTTTCATCCATAAAATCTGTGCACAGCAACTGCCAGCAGCAATATATTCAGCTTCAGCTGTAGAAGTAGAAACTGAATTTTGCTTTTTACTGAACCAGGACACAAGCTTGTTTCCTAGAAATTGACAGGTTCCTGTTGTGCTCTTTCTGTCAATTCTACAACCTGCATAATCTGCATCTGAATAACCAGTTAGATCAAAACCAGAATCTCTAGGGTACCAAATGCCAAGTTTTGGTGTTCCCTTGAGATATCTGAAAATTCTCTTAATAGCTATCAAGTGAGATTCTCTAGGATCAGCCTGAAATCTAGCACACAAACATGTAGCAAACATTATATATGGCCTACTAGCTGTTAAGTACAGAAGTGAGCCAACCATGCCTCTATAACTTGAAATATCCACAGACTTTTCAGTAGTGTTTAATTCAAGCTTAGTTGCAGTGGCCATGGGAGTTTTTGCAGATGTGCAATCCATTAGATCAAACTTCTTTAAAAGATCAAAAATATATTTAGTTTGACTAATGAATATTCCATCACTAACTTGCTTAACTTGTAAACCAAGAAAGTAAGTTAGTTCTCCCATCATACTCATTTCATACTTACTTTGCATCAATTTGGCAAACTTTTTGCAAAGTTTCTCATCTGTAGAGCCAAAAATAATATCATCTACATAAATTTGAACAAGTATGCTAGAGCCATTAACATTTCTAAAAAATAAAGTTTTATCTACAGTACCTCTTGTGAAGTGATTTTCCAAAAGGAACTTTGATAAAGTGTCATATCAGGCTCTAGGTGCTTGCTTCAGTCCATAAAGTGCTTTCAGAAGATAATAGACATATTCTGGAAACTTTGGATCTTCAAAACCAGGAGGTTGACTGACATATACTTCTTCTTCCAAATCTCCATTCAGAAAGGCACTTTTGACATCCATTTGATAGACCTTGAAATTGGCATGGGCTGCATAGGCTAAGAAAATTCTGATAGCTTAAAGTCTTGCAACAGGAGAAAATATTTCATCAAAATCTATTCCCTCTTGCTGACAACAACCCTTAGCAACCAATCTAGGTTTGTTCCTGACTACTATGCCATTTTCATCCATCTTGCCTTCCGACGGATGAAGCATTATGCAACTCGACGGATGTTGAGTTTTGTGCTTCATTGGTGGTAGATTTGTCTGCATTATCCTTAGACACTGTTTCTTGATCACTCTCATCATCACTTACCATCTCAACATTGTCGAATTTGAGGCTCTCATGGTGATCTCCATCTTCCAGTCCTTCAATCTTTTTATCATCAAACACAACATGTATAGATTCCACAATAATGTTGGTTCTTAGATTGTAGACTCTATATGCTTTACCAACAGCATATCCAACAAAAAATCCTTTATCTGCTTTAGCATCAAACTTCCCATTTTGATCAGTTTGATTTCTCAGAATATAGCATTTACAACCAAAGACATGAAGAAAGTTTAGAGTTGGCTTCTTGTTCTTGAACAATTGATAAGGAGTCATGCATCTTGCTTGATTAATCAGAGAAATGTTCTGAGTGTAGCATGCAGTATTTACAGCTTCAGCCCAGAAATATTATGGTAATTTTGATTCTTCAAGCATTGTCCTGGCAGCTTCAATAAGTGATCTGTTCTTCCTTTCCACTACTCCATTCTGTTGTGGAGTCCTTGCTGCTGAGAACTCATGCAGAATCCCATTTTCCTCACAAAATGCTCTCATGACAGAATTCTTGAACTCAGTTCCATTATCACTCTTGATTCTTCTAACTTTGAAATCAGGATGATTGTTGACTTGCCTTATGTGATTGATGATGATTTCACTAGCCTCATCTTTAGACTTTAAGAAATATGTCCAAGAGAACTTTGAGAAATCATCCACAATTACTAGGCAAAATATTTTCCTTGAGATTGACAATACATTGACTGGTCCAAACAGATCCATGTGAAGCAGTTGCAAAGGCTCTTCAATTGTTGAATCAAGTTTCTTCCTGAATGATGCTTTAATCTGCTTCCCTTTTTGGCAGGCATCACACAGTCCATCCTTTGTAAACTCCACTAGAGGAATGCCTCTTACTAGTTCTTTCTTTACCAGCTCATTCATGGTCTTGAAGTTCAGATGGGATAGCTTCTTGTGCCATAGCCAACTTTCATCCTGACTTGCTTTACTGAGAATACAAGTTACAGATTCTGCTTTAGTTGAGTTGAAATCAGCTAGGTACACATTTCCTCTTCTCACACCAGTGAGAACCACTTTGTTGCTTTGATTATTAGTCACAACACAGGCTTCTTTGTTGAAGGTTACTGAATTGCCTTTGTCACAAAGCTGACTGAAACTCAACAGATTGTGTTTAAGATCATCCACTAAGGCAACCTCCTCTATGATGACATTGTCCTTTGAAATCAAGCCATATCCCACAGTATAACCCTTGCTGTCATCTCTAAAAGTAATACTTGGGCCAACTCTCTCCTTAAACTCTGTGAGCAGGGTAGAATCACCAGTCATGTGTCTTGAACAACCACTATCCAAGTACCAAAGATTCCTTCTATTTCCCTGCACACATCAAAATCAAATCAAGTTGATTTTGGTACCCAAGTTTCCTTGGGTCCTGCCTTGTTAGCTTTCTTTTTCTATTTCTTAGGTCTTCTCCTTTTCCAAATCAGCAACTAGTGCAATGGATCCTCCTTTCTTCTTTCCTCTCTCCATCCTTTCATCCTGCTCTATCTCAAGCTCACAGGTCTTCAGGATGCCATACAGTCTCTCCAAAGTGAACTCCTTATAATCTTGTGAGTTTCTCAATGAGACTGTCATTGGTTTCCATTCCTTTGGAAGAGATCTGAGAAATTTCAGATTGGAGTCTTTAGTCTGATAGACTCTTCCATGCAACTTAAGAGCATTTAGTAGTTTTTGAAATCTACTAAAAATGTCAGTGAGTGACTCACTTTCCTCATTGTGAAAATGCTCATATTGCTGAATCAAGAGCTGCATTTTATTTTCTCTAACTTGCTCAGTGCCATCACAAATTATCTGTATAGTATCCCAGACTTCCTTGGCAGTTTTGCAGTTGATAATGTTATCAAACATGTCTGCATCAACTCCATTGAACAGAATGTTCATGGCATTTTTATCCTTCCTGACTTGTTCAATGTCAGGATCAGACCATTCGTGCCTCGGCTTTGGAATATATGGCTCGTTTCCTGTTGCAGCTCTCATTGGAATGTGAGGGCCTCTTTCTATGCAGTCCACATAGGCCTCATCTTGAGAAAGCATATAAAGATGCATCTTTACCTTCCAATGATGGTAATTATCTTTATCTAGAAAAGGAATCTTGACTCCAACGTCTTTCTTGTTCAACTTGCTGAATTGTTTTGATCTTTAAACTCTTTGTAGATTAAGAGCTTGCTCTGATACTAATTGTTAGTCCTTTAACAATATAGCAAGAATTACAGAAGGGGGGTTGAATGGAATTCTTGAACCTTTTTCTCGAAATAAAAATGTTCAACTCGAATATAGATATAATGTTTTGATTAGCACAATGTGGAATAGAAACTTAATTGAATCAAAACATAAGTAATTAAAAACAAGAGTCTTTAAAAACTTTCTGGTAGATTTAAACAATTCCACCAGAGATATATATTATATATCGAGAGGACTCTGTGTGCAAGAATGCCTACAACTGCTTACAAATTGAATTGCTGAGAATACAGGGAAATGCTAAAGATTCTGCTTGCAAAGATTTCTCTATTTGTGTTTCTCAACTTTTTTCTATTTGTTACGTTCTTGGTTTATATAATACCAAAATTACAAAGTCAAAAAGACTGAATAAATATAAAAACTATCAGTCTTAAGCTTTGCTGCTTTTCGTCCTCTATTGCCCAGTTAATGGGCTTCCACAGTAGATTTGTATACATCTCGACGGCTGTGCTCAGCTTTCACTGTTCAACTGCTGTTTGAATTCTTTATATGATCATCTGTTGGATTTTATGAACATCTGTTGGATATATGATCATCCGTCGACTTTCTGAACATCCGTTGATGGCTTCATTGATCATCCGTCGATTGTTATGCTAAACATCCGTTGATAGTCATTTGATCATCCGTCGATGGCTTTGTTAATCATCGGTCGGTAGCTATTTTGGCACTTGACTTCATTTCACTTATGCAGAATTACAAGAAATTATTTATATACAATTAATCAACCTATTCTGCATATCTAGTTAAAGTCAACATGACTTAGGCTACTACATAATCTATACAAAGATGTATACAGAACTGTGCTACAGACTTATTATTACATAAGCTACTCACTCGATGGATAATAAGTTAACATCCGTCGGGACTATAATGAGTTATCCGTCGGGACTATAATTCTTATCCGTCGAGTGCTACATTATTTCACTAAGTAAAATCCACTTAGATATTTTGTTAATGAAATCATCAAGTACACAACATATGAACAACAGTTATATATATGCATATCTTGTATGCTGCATTCACACACACACACACACTAGATAGTTGCATAAACTTCACTTCACTTGCAACATGAACCCAAATGCCAATCCTTTTTACCCTAAGCCCAGACCACTGATTGATAACCCATATCTTCTTGAAGATATGGAGAAAAATCAGTTTCACCATCATAAAACATCAGCCTTCAAAACTGTTCAAACCTCACAACCTAAACACTATCACAACAGACACTTCCCTCCAAGATAATTCAGAAAGGGATACAAGAACCATACCATCCCTTTCTATCAAAGCAGAAAATATCAAAACCCTAAATCCCCTAATCCTAGACCTCCTAAACCTTTGCAAGCCAAAGTTTACACCAGAAAGGCCAATCTAAGACAAAATCCAAACACCTCTATGAACACACCAAAGCCCCCTTCACCAAAACTGTCAAACCCTTCAAACTCCAAAAAGTTTCTTGAACTTGTCAAAAATGTCCAACCTGGCACTTGTGTTGATGTGAAGGGTGAAGTAGAGTTCATAATTAGAAGGGCTAGGTGGGATGATCTCATGTATAACTTAGGTAAGCACTACTGCACACACCTCATGAGATAGTTCTATTGTAACATGAATATCATAAAATGGGTAAATGGCATACTGCATTTCACTACATCAGTCAACAAAAAGGTCATTTGTGTTGATAATAAAAGCATTAACAGGCCACTGCATTTACCTTTGCATTTGTGTGAGTTGCCTTGTGAGGATATCTTCTCTCTGATTATTTTTAACAAATCTGAATTTGAACTAATGCTTGGAACTTTTTGTAAATATGATATTCCTGATGGTCTCTGTGATGTTAATTGTGGTATTCATTTCAAACACTTCACTGGCACATTTCAGCATCTTGCTCTAATCATTAGGGCAAATGTTATGCCAAAACCAAATCAAAGTAAGTACTTTGATTTCTTTGATATGAAAATCATGTATCTTCTATGCACAAACAAAATCCACTTCAGTATATCTTATGTTATTCTTCTAAACATGATCAATGCACATCTTGTAGATTATATGCCTTATGGTATGCTAATCTCATATTTCTTTGCATTTTGCAACATTAACATGCCTGAAGCATTTTCTAATCTTGCTGATTCTCAAATCACTAATGAACACATTAGGCCACAAGTGCCCCTGATGCACTGTGAGCCTCAAGAGGCAACTCCCACAGTTATTCCTCAATTCATTAGAGAGGAAGATGTGTTTCTGTCTAAATTTGAGTCTAACAAAACCATGTTTCATGAATTAAAACTTGAACTGAAGAGGGTTAAAAAAGAAAATAATGAGATTAAAGAAAAAGTAGGAGAATTAGAGAGTCTCACTGCCTCTTGCAAACATAGGATTGCATATTTAGAGCATTTGGCTGCATCTACTCTAGGAACTCCTTGCATGAATGATCATGACATTGTTTCTTCTTTTCAAGTCCCTATGTATGATAACACTGCTATGATTCATGAGTTAGAAGAGGTTAATGTGGGTGCTAAAGGTCAACTGATTGATAACTTGCCTGATTTGGTTCATATCTGTGATGCTGCTGTAAATGTGATTGGTTGACTAACCAGATTCTGCTATGTGATGAAGTTTGCTCTGTGATGTTGTGCTGGTAATTGCTGTTATGTACCTATTTTGCTATTATCTGATATATTTGTAACTTATCAGACTTTGTGTTGGTTGTAACCTTGAATTATTGTTTAACTGTGTTTGGATTTGATGGAGTGTATGCACTCCCTAGGCTTTGTAATCTCTTAACACAGGTGTAGAACTTTGTTCTATTTAATCAGTGAACCACACTGATTGATATGAACACTTTTGTTCTATGTAATATACTCTGCATTCTGTTACTTCTGGTGTTGCATACTCTATCATTATTATACTACAAGTTTACTCTTAAACTCACTAACCATTCTATGCAGGATCAAAGTCAAATCTGACTTTAAACATTTCTATGTTTTCTGGTATAAAAATATAAGTTAGTGAAATCTATTTCTCGTGTAGGATTTAGATCTGATATGTAATCACTTGTATTCAAACAGTAAACCACATTAATTGAAAAAAACATTTGTGTTCTTACAGATACTCCAGTACTTTATTCTGATACAGCTAACAGTTATGTAAATTGCTGGCAATTGCTTTCTATGTCAAACTAATTTTCAGGAAATGTACATCTCTGAGAATCTACCAATATATAGAATTTGACAAGGTGCAGTATAATGCATTCCAGGAAAGCTCATTTTAAAGGTATAAAAGGTGAGAAGAACATTTTCCTTTATATATTTTATCTATATTATTCACACTACTCAATTCACAAACCATCTTCGTTACCATTCTAAAGGTATGTGCACATTATTCTCGATTTCACTATTAGTCCGATGTGTTAAGTATAGTCTCTGGTTAGTCAATCAGTCATACTAGATTGTATTAGTTGGTCAACTTTTTAAAATTTGTGCTTAGCTGCTGTCGTTAAATTGGATCCATTCGAGACAAAATTTTAGTTTGTATTAGACCTTGTTAAATGTAATGTCATCAACTAGACTGTATTAGATCTCAAACTGTGTAGTCTGTTACTTAGACCTAGGATAGACAAAGATTATATTAGTGTTAGATTTTGTACCAAAAAGACTAGATTGTATTAGTGACAGTTCTTGTAATTTGAGATTGCAGAATTATGTATTCTAGATTGTAAAACACTAAGGCCTTGCTCGTATGCATCAAGATATACTCCAGACTGAAAAAGAATAAAATTGGCTTAGTACAAGTTGTCTAAAGTTACATGCAATCTGTCAAAATGAAATGAACTTGCTAAATCCTAATTAACTGATTTTTAAATATAAGTTCAAACAGGCGGCTAAATCACACGATCATGAAATTATTCTTATAAAAACTGTTTTGACTACAACTTTTGGTAATCAAATTGAAAAGGGATCAACTACTAATAGATATAATTAGTATTGGCTATTAAACATTACATCTTATCTTTTAAATCAAACCATGCATGCTTAAAGCAGTTCTTCTATTTTGATTTGCTAAACTGACTATATCTCAACAATATTACATTAACTGTTTTCTTTCAATACATGCAAACACAGATCAACAATATCATGCGTATAATTCTTACTTGATCAAAATACATGTACTTGACTAGATCTATGATCAAATTGTCATGCTTACCTAGTCAATACTTTTAGATAAAACTCTTCCTCATAAATATATATACACCCTTTTTGGCATATACCAAATAAAAGGGGAAGAGAAATTATGATCAATTTGAACAAGTATAAGAGATTTGGACCCCAAATTTTCAATTTTTAGAAAATTGCTATCTTTTTTATATACAAGGATCTATCTGTGCTTCTATTATTGTATGATACATCTAACAAAGTATTTTGCAGGATCTCAAGAAAGAGATTTAATCTCTAAGTAAATAAATGCTTTATGTGCAAAATATTTTTCAAAAATTCATGCATACACCAAGGGGAAGCACACACTATTAATTTTATGTTTGTTTGGAAAATACCAAAAAGGAGAAGATTGAAAGGATATCTTCGATATATTATTTATTTTGGTATTTGTACGATTAAACATAAAATTAAGAACACGTAAATCCTCTCCATTAGGACATGAATTTAACTGATCCAAATCAGAGTCAAAAAGTCAAACTAGCAAAATCATGTCTTTTAAAACAGATAAAAGAGATATTCCATTCTTGCAAAATATCAAAACTATATATTTATGGAATGTATCTCTAAAGGCAATATGATCAAAGAAGAAACATCAAGATATAATATTTTTTGGATCTGTGTTGCAACAGGAATATGGCAGCAAGCTCGAATAGGGAATATATCAGAAATATTCTTTAGATGTCTTGTGCTATATCAAAAATATTTAACTCTTCGCTCCACAATATATCTCTACATAAATCAAAAGATTTTTTATTCAAATATTATTAATATTAATGATTGGAATATTCATTCTTGTATATTTACAGTAATTTTCTACAGGTTCGTAAAATCAGCATTTCTCGGAGAAAATTATTCAAAAATACTAAAACACGTTTCCTATCATCAAAATATATTTTATATATTAGGAAATATACTTTAAGTATTTATTCAAGTCAAAAATTTGGTCAAAAGATCCATCTCCTTTATTTCAAGACCAATGATATTTTCACTCGGAAGAAAGGCTGACAGAACAGTTTTATTTTTAGAAAAAATACTTCCACATGCTAGAATGACTTGAAATTTGGTATGGATCATTTAAATGGTATTTTATAAGTATGGTAAAAATTTTGTAGCATTCAGAGAATTTTTGTCCAGGCACAAAATTCGAGGCAATTGGTCCCACAGTTGACCACGTTTGACCTAACTACCATTGACTAAAGGTGACCAAAACTTGCAGGACATCATTTTATATTATTTAAGTATTTATCATATTTTTTATGGTATTTATTTAGGAGTTTTTAAGGTGGTCATAATCAATAGTGTTTAATCCTTAATTAAGTGATTAAACAATGATTAAAAAAAAGGAAAATACATATATATTCAAATATATCAGCTGGGTTTTTGAATCCATTAAGTTGTTTGTCTTATATGGCTATGTCAAAAAAACACAACCTACTTGCCATGTCATCAATCCAAGTGACATACACCATCCACCATCCATTTTCCTTAAATCTCCACCATTCATTCCACCCAACTTCTCCTATAAATAAACCCCCACCCCAACCCATTTTCTTCAAGCTAAAGAAAACAAAGTTGCTGGGATTTTTTTCAATAAGTGCTTCTCTTCATCTCTTTCAAATTCTATACACACACTTCTTCTCAAAAACCTTCTCTCTCTTCAATATACTTACATATATACAAGGTTTTTGAAACCCAAGCTTAGCTTCACCCAACAAAACTTTATCCCACCAAGTGAGCTCATCCACTACCACTTTCCGGCCTCCCGAAGGGCTGCCCAAGTTCTACCAAAGAGACAAAATCCGGCCGAACCTCCGGCGAATTTTTCCGGCGAACTTTTTCGACCGTTCTTCAAAGTGGTAACTTTTAGTTTCTTATTTGAGTTCTTTTTATTTAAGCTTTGTACTTAATTTCTCTACTTCATCTTAAGCTCTAATACAAGATCTCTTATAAAAAAAGTTCTCAAGAGAACTAAGATTCGAACTCGGAATTCGAATAAGTACTTGATCTTCACATGAATCATCTCAAAAAGAAGATCTATAAACAAAAGTATTTTATCTCCAAAGGGGAGATTATATTTGACCCAAGTTCACGAGTTAGCCAATTATTTTTATTATTGGATCTTGGCTAACATTATTCGTGCACATAAAATATTACGAAGAAAAGTTTTAATCCCTTCTAACATCTCTAGTGTTCCGGGGGATTATAACTCGATCTATAAACACTTCGTAATTTGTCAAATATCAAAACGGATTAAGTTCACGAGTTAGCCTATTACTTGAACTTTATTTAATTGGATATTGGCTAACCATTTCGTGCACATAAATTATTACGAAGCAAAGCTTTAATCCCTTCTAACATCTTTAGTGTTCCAGGGAATTATAACTCGATCTATAAACACTTCGTAATCATCCGTTAAAATTAAGGACGAATCAAATCCACGAGTTAGCCAATTAATTTACGCTATTTAATTGGATCTTGGCTAACACATATCGTGTATATAAACAATTACGAGTCATATCGTATAAGCCCCTTCTAACATCTTTCAGTGTTCCGTGGGGTTATACTGCAATATCTATAAAATACTCGTAATTATTCGTCCAAACTTCGAAAGCACAATCTTAAGCCAATTACTTGCACTTATTTAATTGGATCTTGGCTAAGACTCATAAATCTTATAAACGTGCTTGAAGTTAAAAGAGTATGCTTTGACCTTATAATCGTCAATATACAAGTATACCTTAAAACCTTAAGTTGATATACTTAAAGGTAAAATTACAACTCCGAGGTTCTAATTAAAGTATTCTTCGATCTATAAATATATAATCGAAAGAAGAAGAATACTAAAGAAGTCATAAGCCATAAGTGCTTAATATAAAAAGACTTCTCATATTACTCCACCTTTCTATTTAATCTATAAAGGAGTAATCATAAAAATACTTGGACTACTATTTATTATCTTAAGTCAAGTATTCTTATTTAGTTTTAATATTTTTATTTGAATATTACACTATTTGTGGGCTAGTACAGTAACATACTAGTTCAAACCATCTTTTCTATACTTGGTTTATTTCGTGGATTGTCTTATTAGTTTTGTAGTGAGGTGAAGTGACGTGAGGTGATTCTCGTTCTAAGACCCAAGTCCTAGAGGTACTAACGGGGAGTTAGTAGTCTTCACACCGTGAAGAAGAGGAAAGACCCAAGACCGGATCACTAAAATCCAAGACCGATAAAAGCTAAGGAATCCAAGTCCACACAAAGGCTCTACAACAACTTTGAAGAAATAGCGGGGAGTTATTGTCTAAGATAAGTTGTGTAGGTAATACACTTATTTTGAGGTGGTGACCCTTGTGTTACGCACCAAGACAAATACTTGTAAAGGGTGTAAAGGCTTCTCTGCCTGCTAAATGAGCGAGTTTATTATAAGGGAAAATCCCGAGTCCGGGAGAGGAGCTCGGGGACTGGAGTAGGGGTGAGCGAATCTATTAGAGGTTGCGCCATTGCGAACCAGGATAAAATCACCATGTGGTATTTTCTTTCCTTGCACTTTATTTTCCGCACATATAAACTGCATAACCACTCGGTAAAGTTTTGAAAAGGGATAAAATATTTTTAAAACGCCACAACAATATTTAAATTGGTAATTAAGTTATTTAACCCCCCTTCTAGCTTAAAATAGCCCTCTTACGGGACCTTACACTTCGGTCTACGATTGATGATAAATCACATTTTCATTATTTTTCTCACTTTTATTCTTCTTATTCGATAAATTCTCATCTTTACTGTAAGTCTCTCTAACTAGTTATTGATTTTTTTTTGGACGAACAAACGAAAATTTCATGAAAACATTAAAAGATTTTCGGACGAACAAGCGAAAGTTTCATTAACACATTAAAACACAGTCGTAATAAACCTCTCAACTGTCAAATACAATCTGAGTGTGAACCAAAAAACAGACTAAACAAATAGATGTTTTGTTTTCAGATCGTTTAATACCTATAATATGCAAATTATTCGATTTAAAAAGTATTACAATGACATCTCGAGCAATCCGACTTACACCACATGTGAAACTAGTAACATTACAATTGACCTTCACATAACAATCATATGTGACCCTATGTTGAGAATTATGAACAATTTTTTTTTGTGAAAGGTAAATTTTTGCAATATCCACCTCATCGTCCCAGATTTGATGCGAGTTTTACAAATCTTCCAAAATATTATAGAAATTTTTCTCAGAAAAATTACCGAACCCGTAACAGGATACACAGAAACATCAAAACAGAACATTAACATTACAAAAAGACGGGCATATAACAACCTTGATAACAAGGTACTTAACAAGATTTTATCCAAAAGGATTAAATCTTGATTTTATTGAAAAAAATAGATAAAAAGATGGTGTGAAAGAACGAAGAGAGACGAATGGACGATCAAAAAATGAAAAAATAACGATTATAAACCCTAGATTTGAGAGTCACCTCTCAAAATCCTAGTTGAAAGAGAGAGGCATCACTTAAAAAATTCTCTTTTATGTACGCAGTTATTGAATTTTAGTTACATGTTTTGGGTTGTTCTCTTTTATCGTGTCTCGTAAGAGTTCTTTTTCACATATTTACGGGATTTTACGGACTAGATATATTAACGTGCAATTACAGTTGATTTTACAGATACATTTTGATTTAATCAAATTTACGTATTTTTTGTTATTACAATGAATCTTAAATTATTCCTCTAAAAGACGGGACGGCATGTTCCAGCGTTGAAAGCGAGATGTACTTCACCGTAAAAGATGTTTTCAAATATTGTAATTTTGATGAAGAACATGTTGATTTGATATAGTTGATTATACATTTGCTCATATTCAATTATCTATATGGATGTTGTATCGTGTTTTTTATCATTGAATTAGTTTGGATTTTGAAAAACAATATAAGTTGATATTTATGTGACTAGCAAGTTGAACTAGGTATTATAACAAAATGAAAGTGTATTTATAGTCGTATCACGTACAGATTCACGGGGATCGTTTTTTATATCTGATAACCATAAAGAGGGAAGGCACACAGATATATAATAAACAATTATATACATGATTATATCCAAATATCCCAGATTCACGGGGATCGTTTTTTATATCTGATAACCCTAAAGAGGGAAGGCACACAGATATATAATAAACAATTATATACATGATTATATCCAAATATCAGCATATTTTATTTAAATGTCTACAACCTCATAACAATACTCATATTGTGATCTGTTCCATAAACATTCTACTAATATCATAATTTAGCAATCATAAATTCAGAATAATACCTTATAAGTATCCTAGATCACCTATGGCTGTCAACCTGTCTTGGCTCTCCTTCCCTTCTCGCTTCCTTGCTTTGGGATATAGCCTGACCTTGGGATCGCCTGGGATATCCTCTAAAATACTTAATAAAATATTATATCTGTCTTAACAATTACTAAACATAGACATAGTATAATATTTACTTCGATCTCACAATATTTTCTTGTATAGAGATTGTAGAGAGAAAGGTTTAGCTACTCATAGAAAATTTATAAACAGCTATTTCCATTGATGAAAATTTTTGATATCTCTTAATGATTTACAAGATGGCTTTTATAGAGTTTTTCAATCTCTGTTGATTCTACTAATTTCTATTTCTAAGATTCCCTTTTAATTTCCTCCGTTCTTTTTCTTTCCTCTTTTTCAAAAGCTGAATCCACTTTCTGTAATTTGTCTGCCATTCCACCTTCTTTTTGACTTTAGAGATAAAATTTCTGGTAAATGTCCTTGTCTTTTCTGCTGCTGTTTTTTTCTTCTAGTAACCTTTCTTCTTTGTTGCTGCTGTCTTTTTCCTGAAATTTTTTTTTTTATTTATTTTTTTATTTTTTTTTTCACCAATATAATTTGGGCCGTAGCGTCATTTGTAATATGTTTTCAGTCACCAATTCTTATTGGGCCGAAATATCATTTGTAATATGCTTTCAGTCACCAATTCTCATTGGGCCGAAATATCATTTGTAATATGCTTTCAGTCACCAATTCTCATTGGGCCGAAATATCATTTGTAATATCCATAGGTCACCAATTCTCATTGGGCCTATCAATTCATCGTTATTATTACATTGTTAGGTCACCAAATTCTATTGGGCCTAACTTTCATCAAATAGTATTACATTGTATTATATGGTTAGGTCACCCTTTCAGGGCCTAACAAATATTTATGCAAAGGGATCAGAACATCCTTCTTCTTTTGTTGCTATATTCTTTAGAGTTGCCACTGGTCTCCGTCTTTGGCCTGATAATAAATTCTGATAAATTTCCTTTGTCTTCTGAGCATGATTGTGCTTTAAATCTGATAATCTTGCTTGCATTTCGTTCAAAGCTGTAGTATCCCTGCTAATTATATCATTATTATAATAAATGGTTAGTATTTCTTCTGCTAATCCACCTTTACTTGTGCCAATGACACATGCCTTTCCTCCTCGTATCATATCTTCAAGTTTAGACTTCAATGTTGCTATGCCGATTGCTCTTTTGTTACACAACCAGTCGCCAAATTGCTCTATTGTACATGCCATGTCCGTCTTTAGGCTAGTATTTTCACCTTCTATAGTAGTATTCCTGCCATACTTAAATATTTGACAGAGTAATATGGGTTTTCCTGTTAAGTCAGTACAGGCATCAAAAACCTGTATACCATAAATTCCTCCTGGTCCGTATGAATTCATGTAAGATTGAAGGCTTTGTGTTATAGTTGATGGTAGTTGTGCTATACTTGATAAGGTTTCATCTACCATTATTTTGTCAATAAATCCTAAGAGTAATAGGTTTTTTACTACAGTTGAATCTGCGTTTTCCCTACAGATATACCTTGGGTATTTTCCAAATTTCCCATTTCTCAGGATTGTAGTATTGGTTTTATAATCATAGTACTTTTGTATTTTTTCAAAGGACTCGGTATATTCTTTGGTAAATGTTACACGATCTTTTAGGGTAATGGTGTTGATAGTATTTTCTGGTATGGTTATTGTTTTGATAGTAGGAGTATTGGCTAATCTTGATACAAAGGTTTCTGGGGTTTTTTGTAGGTTGTTTAATATTCTGAGTTTTCCTTCTAAAGTAGTAGTGAGTTGGCTGATTTCCTCGTTAATAAAGTTTATCTGGTCATTCTTTTCCTTTATCTTCTGAATTACTTCTCCCACCTGTATCATAATACTGCTAATACTTTCCATTTTCCCTGCTAAGATAGTCTGCAAGAATATTTTTAGTACCTGATATGTTTTTTACAATAAAATCATAATAACTAAAAAATGCTTGCCAATTTCTTCTTTTATTTAATTCTGGTAAAGGGTCAATTTTATTGAATATAAATGATCTTACTTGAGTATTATCTGTTCTAACAACAAATTTTACAGGTAGTAAATGATAATGAAATCTTTTAATCCCTAATTTTACAGCTAATAGTTCCTTTTCATTAATATGATAATTCTTTTCATTGGGTTTCCATGTTCCAGCTGCATATCCACATATTAAAGGGTTTTCTTTATCAATATCATCTTTTTCAAAAGCTACTAATACTGCTCCCCATCCTATATCACTAGCATCTGTAAATAGTTCTAACTGATCACTATCTTTAGGTAATCGTAGTTTAGGTAAATTTTCTACCTTTGTTTTTAATGCTCTTATTGCATTTGTATGATCTTCCTTCCACTCAAAAGTTTTATTTTTCTTTATTAAATCTTGTAGTGGTTTTCTTAATTTTGGTAAATCTTTTATATAATCTGAAGCATAATTTACTATTCCTAAGAATTGTTGTACTTCTTTTTTATTTTCTAAAATTTCTTTAAAATTCTTTATTTTTGTTGATATATGTTCTTGTAATTGAATTCCTTCAGAGTCTATAATATATCCTAAATATTCTATTTTGTGTTTAAATATTTCTGATTTCTTTTCTGATAATAATATTCCATGTTTTCTAATAGTCTGAATAAATATATCTAGATGTTTTGAATGATCTGTTAAATTATCACTAAATATTAATATATCATCTATATATACTAGAATAAAATCATTCATTTCTCTAAATATTTTATCCATTCTTCTTTGGAATATTTGTGGAGCTGTTCTTAATCCAAATGGTAGTACTATCCATTCATAATGTCCTTGTGGAACGCTAAATGCTGTTAAACATCTAGATTCCTTAGTTAATTTTATTTGCCAGTATCCACTTTTACAATCAAATTTACTAAACCATTTTTTATTACTTGTTTGGTTGATTAAATTTCTTTTATATGGTAAAAAATATCCATCAAATATAGTCTTTTTATTTAGTTCCCGATAGTCTATTACCATTCTAGCTTTTCCTCTTTTTACTTCATTATGATTTCTTACTAAAAACGCTGGGCTACTATGCGGACTTTTACTTTCTTGTATTAGTCCTAAGTCTAATAATTCTTTTATTTGAACTCCTAACTCATTTTGATCTGTTGGACTATATCTTATTGGTCTGTTTCTAATTATATCATTAGGGTTTATTAGTTTTATTTCAGCATATATTTTTTCTTTTTCCCATAACTTCATTGGATGTTCTCCAAAATTTATCTTTAAGGCCTTTAAATATTTTTGTTTTAATAGTTCTAAATTTATTTTTCTTTCTGCTTTAATATTACTTATTTCTATTGATTTTACAGGTATTATTCTTTTTAATACTATCCATTTTTCGCAAGGTGTTAACAAACTTATCCTATCTTGTTTTATTATTTGAGTTTTAAAAGAATCTAAAAAGTTATTTCCTAGTAACATTTGTTGTTTCATATTATTTTCTTGGTATATTATAGGTAACCTAAATCTTATTTTTCCTAATATAAATCTTACATTTTCTGCTATTATATCTATCTCTTTTTTATGGTTATTGAATCCTGTTACTATTATTCTATTTTTTGTATGCTTCCATTTGTGTTGAGTAAATACTTCTTCTTTAGCTAAACAAATATCTGCTCCACTATCTATAAATATTTTTTGTTTTATATATTTCGTAGGTTTATATTCTACCTGTGCTTCAATATATATAGCTACCATTTTATTCTATTCAGTAGTTAAACTTTCATTATTACTATCATTTTCATTTATATAATTTATTTCTTCTGGTTCTGTTTCACTTATATAGAATACTTCTTCATCATACCAATTATTATTATCTTCTCTTATGTATTCTAGTTTCATTATTAATTCGGTGGTATCTATGTATTTTACTCCTTTTTGCTGTAATTTAGGACACTTATTTGCATAATGTCCCTTTTCATTACAATTCCAACATTTACAATCTGCTATTTTTGTTTTATTTCTTTTTCTAAACTTTCTCTTATATCTAAATCTCTTTCTATTTTCAGGAGTATTTCTATATTTTTTAAATTTTCTTCTTTTAAATCTTCGATTAAATGGTTTATAAGGTCTATAGGTTTTATTTTGTTTTCTATAATATTCATTTTGATTATTATAATCTAGTTTCCTATATTTCCTATACTTCTTTCTAGTTTTATAATCTTGATTATCACATCCAAATATTAATTTTTTCTCCGTAAAATTACAGATTTCTCTTAATCCTTGTTTTTTATCCTTTTTAATTTTCTGTTGAATTCTATATTCTTCACATTTTTGAGTTAAATATGCTCTTCATAATCTAATTCTTTCTCCTAATGTATTTTCTTTAGGTTCTAGATTATTATATTCTTTAGTTATTTCGGTATTATAAGGTGAAGGTAGATGATCATAATACAGTTGTTGATATACTAAGCTTTCATTAGGTAAAAACTTAGCTTCATAAAAGAATTTAGTAAAACTTATAGTATATTCTGGTAATTTACTAATCCTACAACATTTCATATTATTTAGATACATTGTTATTTCTAATTTTCTTTCTACTGCTATATTTTCTTGAGCTACAAACCATCTTTCTCCTAGAAATTCTCTTTTTAATAATATATCAAATGCGTTTAACGTATCTTTCCAGCTTCTAGCATACGTTCTTACTTGTCCCTTTAATTCATAAATAATATTTTCTAACCAAAATGCTGCTTTTCCTATAATTGTTTTTGATATTAGTTCAAAAACATAATCCAGATCTTCTATATTTTTTGAATTCATTAAGGCTATATACATCCCTAAATTCCAGTCTTTTATTCTTCTACTTATTTCTTGATCGTCGTAGACATTATCTAAATCTAGAAAATATCCATTTATATTTATTCCTTGGTGTATTGATCCTATGAAATCTTGTACTTCATTTTGTTGTCCTATAGGTATATTTCCTGGCATTTTAATATTATTTTTAGTTATTATATGATCTTCTATTTCTTCTTCTGGGTATGCATCGTTATCCATTATATTATCTGATTCAGTTTCATAATTTGTTTGTTTATGTGAAGTTTCTCTTTCTTCTATATCACTTTCATCGCTTTTCTCTTCATTTGTTATTATTGCATTTACGGTTTTTCCGAGGGCTTCTAATATTTCTTTATTTTCTTTTATTACTATTTCTTTTTCCTCATTATCTGATTCCTCTAAGTAATTTAATCCTTCTTCTCCTAGATTACTATCTGATGTACTTGTATTACTGCTCTCATCTTGTTCTTTGTTCGTTTCTGGATTACTATCGTCAGACTTAATAATTTCCTTTCCTTTTAATTCTATTTTTAATTGATTAATCTCATTTTTTAAATTATCTATTTCTTTTAATACACTTATTACTTCTAACTTTGTTTCTTTTAATTCTTTCTTTTGGGTTTTATATTTTTTTTTATAAAATTTATATTTATTTAACCATTCTATATTAGTTTTAGTTTTTAATTTAGCATTTTCTTTTCTTAATTCTTTTAGTTCATCTTCTCTTATTTCTTGTTTTATAGGTTCATATTTTTGTCTTTCTTTTTCCAGTAACTCTTTTCCATGTTTTTTAAGAAATGTTATAGCACTATGTTCTGTTATAGACATTTTCCTAAAATTTTCCTGATTTATGAAGCTCTGCTAAACCATTTATTGTTCTTTTAACGCCTATAGTTATTTTCGGTTTTGCTTTGCTTATATCCATTAATATAGGTTCTTTAGTTCTTCCTATTACTGTTATAGGTACTAGTTCTGGTTCTTCTGTTTCATCTTTAATTACTTTCTTTTCTTTATTTTGTTCTAAACTATTTTGTATAATGGTTAATTTATCTAATATTTGTTTAAAGATTGGGATTTCTGATATATTCCATAACGCTGTTATTTCTTCCTTAATTATCTTTCTACTAATTTCTTGATTTTCTTCCATCTTTTTTAATATAGCGTTTAAACTTTCCTTTATAAATATTTCGTTCCAAATATCTTTTATTTGGTTTTCAGTATTATTCATATTTATAGGCTCGTTTTCTCCATTCTCCTTTAATTATCCTTTAATTATATATCATTATATAATTTTGGTACTATTAGATATAAATTGTTATTTGGGTTATCAGATATAAAAAACGATCCCCGTAAATCTGGTGATTTCAGCATATCATTAAGAGATGAAAATAAAGAAAGATCTTTAACATTATATTATAAATTAGATGGAATAAAAATGCAAAAGGGAAGTAAGGTAATTAGTATAGAAACTAAAATAGTATATGCTATGACTGGAAACCATCATGTAAAGAAACAAACGGAATTAGGAATAACAGCCTATAAATATGAATAATACTGAAAACCAAATAAAAGATATTTGGAACGAAATATTTATAAAGGAAAGTTTAAACGCTATATTAAAAAAGATGGAAGAAAATCAAGAAATTAGTAGAAAGATAATTAAGGAAGAAATAACAGCGTTATGGAATATATCAGAAATCCCAATCTTTAAACAAATATTAGATAAATTAACCATTATACAAAATAGTTTAGAACAAAATAAAGAAAAGAAAGTAATTAAAGATGAAACAGAATAACCAGAACTAGTACCTATAACAGTAATAGGAAGAACTAAAGAACCTATATTAATGGATATAAGCAAAGCAAAACCGAAAATAACTATAGGCGTTAAAAGAACAATAAATGGTTTAGCAGAGCTTCATAAATCAGGAAAATTTTAGGAAAATGTCTATAACAGAACATAGTGCTATAACATTTCTTAAAAAACATGGAAAAGAGTTACTGGAAAAAGAAAGACAAAAATATGAACCTATAAAACAAGAAATAAGAGAAGATGAACTAAAAGAATTAAGAAAAGAAAATGCTAAATTAAAAACTAAAACTAATATAGAATGGTTAAATAAATATAAATTTTATAAAAAAAAATATAAAACCCAAAAGAAAGAATTAAAAGAAACAAAGTTAGAAGTAATAAGTGTATTAAAAGAAATAGATAATTTAAAAAATGAGATTAATCAATTAAAAATAGAATTAAAAGGAAAGGAAATTATTAAGTCTGACGATAGTAATCCAGAAACGAACAAAGAACAAGATGAGAGCAGTAATACAAGTACATCAGATAGTAATCTAGGAGAAGAAGGATTAAATTACTTAGAGGAATCAGATAATGAGGAAAAAGAAATAGTAATAAAAGAAAATAAAGAAATATTAGAAGCCCTCGGAAAAACCGTAAATGCAATAATAACAAATGAAGAGAAAAGCGATGAAAGTGATATAGAAGAAAGAGAAACTTCACATAAACAAACAAATTATGAAACCGAATCAGATAATATAATGGATAACGATGCATACCCAGAAGAAGAAATAGAAGATCATATAATAACTAAAAATAATATTAAAATGCCAGGAAATATACCTATAGGACAACAAAATGAAGTACAAGATTTCATAGGATCAATACACCAAGGAATAAATATAAATGGATATTTTCTAGATTTAGATAATGTCTACGACGATCAAGAAATAAGTAGAAGAATAAAAGACTGGAATTTAGGGATGTATATAGCCTTAATGAATTCAAAAAATATAGAAGATCTGGATTATGTTTTTGAACTAATATCAAAAACAATTATAGGAAAAGCAGCATTTTGGTTAGAAAATATTATTTATGAATTAAAGGGACAAGTAAGAACGTATGCTAGAAGCTGGAAAGATACGTTAAACGCATTTGATATATTATTAAAAAGAGAATTTCTAGGAGAAAGATGGTTTGTAGCTCAAGAAAATATAGCAGTAGAAAGAAAATTAGAAATAACAATGTATCTAAATAATATGAAATGTTGTATGATTAGTAAATTACCAGAATATACTATAAGTTTTACTAAATTCTTTTATGAAGCTAAGTTTTTACCTAATGAAAGCTTAGTATATCAACAACTGTATTATGATCATCTACCTTCACCTTATAATACCGAAATAACTAAAGAATATAATAATCTAGAACTTAAAGAAAATATATTAGGAGAAAGAATTAGATTATTAAGAGCATATTTAACTCGAAAATGTGAAGAATATAGAATTCAACAGAAAATTAAAAAGGATAAAAAACAAGGATTAAGAGAAATCTGTAATTTTACGGAGAAAAAATTAATATTTGGATGTGATAATCAAGATTATAAAACTAGAAAGAAGTATAGGAAATATAGGAAACTAGATTATAATAATCAAAATGAATATTATAGAAAACAAAATAAAACCTATAGACCTTATAAACCATTTAATCGAAGATTTAAAAGAAGAAAATTTAAAAAATATAGAAATACTCCTGAAAATAGAAAGAGATTTAGATATAAGAGAAAGTTTAGAAAAAGAAATAAAACAAAAATAGCAGATTGTAAATGTTGGAATTGTAATGAAAAGGGACATTATGCAAATAAGTGTCCTAAATTACAGCAAAAAGGAGTAAAATACATAGATACCACCGAATTAATAATGAAACTAGAATACATAAGAGAAGATAATAATAATTGGTATGATGAAGAAGTATTCTATATAAGTGAAACAGAACCAGAAGAAATAAATTATATAAATGAAAATGATAGTAATAATGAAAGTTTAACTACTGAATAGAATAAAATGGTAGCTATATATATTGAAGCACAGGTAGAATATAAACCTACGAAATATATAAAACAAAAGATATTTATAGATAGTGGAGCAGATATTTGTTTAGCTAAAGAAGAAGTATTTACTCAACACAAATGGAAGCATACAAAAAATAGAATAATAGTAACAGGATTCAATAACCATAAAAAAGAGATAGATGTAATAGCAGAAAATGTAAGATTTATATTAGGAAAAATAAGATTTAGGTTACCTATAATATACCAAGAAAATAATATGAAACAACAAATGTTACTAGGAAATAACTTTTTAGATTCTTTTAAAACTCAAATAATAAAACAAGATAGGATAAGTTTGTTAACACCTTGCGAAAAATGGATAGTATTAAAAAGAATAATACCTGTAAAATCAATAGAAATAAGTAATATTAAAGCAGAAAGAAAAATAAATTTAGAACTATTAAAACAAAAATATTTAAAGGCCTTAAAGATAAATTTTGGAGAACATCCAATGAAGTTATGGGAAAAAGAAAAAATATATGCTGAAATAAAACTAATAAACCCTAATGATATAATTAGAAACAGACCAATAAGATATAGTCCAACATATCAAAAGGAGTTAGGAGTTCAAATAAATGAATTATTAGACTTAGGACTAATACAAGAAAGTAAAAGTCCGCATAGTAGCCCAGCGTTTTTAGTAAGAAATCATAATGAAGTAAAAAGAGGAAAAGCTAGAATGGTAATAGACTATCGGGAACTAAATAAAAAGACTATATTTGATGGATATTTTTTACCATATAAAAGAAATTTAATCAACCAAACAAGTAATAAAAAATGGTTTAGTAAATTTGATTGTAAAAGTGGATACTGGCAAATAAAATTAACTAAGGAATCTAGATGTTTAACAGCATTTAGCGTTCCACAAGGACATTATGAATGGATAGTACTACCATTTGGATTAAGAACAGCTCCACAAATATTCCAAAGAAGAATGGATAAAATATTTAGAGAAATGAATGATTTTATTCTAGTATATATAGATGATATATTAATATTTAGTGATAATTTAACAGATCATTCAAAACATCTAGATATATTTATTCAGACTATTAGAAAACATGGAATATTATTATCAGAAAAGAAATCAGAAATATTTAAACACAAAATAGAATATTTAGGATATATTATAGACTCTGAAGGAATTCAATTACAAGAACATATATCAACAAAAATAAAGAATTTTAAAGAAATTTTAGAAAATAAAAAAGAAGTACAACAATTCTTAGGAATAGTAAATTATGCTTCAGATTATATAAAAGATTTACCAAAATTAAGAAAACCACTACAAGATTTAATAAAGAAAAATAAAACTTTTGAGTGGAAGGAAGATCATACAAATGCAATAAGAGCATTAAAAACAAAGGTAGAAAATTTACCTAAACTACGATTACCCAAAGATAGTGATCAGTTAGAACTATTTACAAATGCTAGTGATATAGGATGGGGAGCAGTATTAGTAGCTTTTGAAAAAGATGATATTGATAAAGAAAACCCTTTAATATGTGGATATGCAGCTGGAACATGGAAACCCAATGAAAAGAATTATCATATTAATGAAAAGGAACTATTAGCTGTAAAATTAGGGATTAAAAGATTTCATTATCATTTACTACCTGTAAAATTTGTTGTTAGAACAGATAATACTCAAGTAAGATCATTTATATTCAATAAAATTGACCCTTTACCAGAATTAAATAAAAGAAGAAATTGGCAAGCATTTTTTAGTTATTATGATTTTATTGTAAAAAACATATCAGGTACTAAAAATATTCTTGCAGACTATCTTAGCAGGGAAAATGGAAAGTATTAGCAGTATTATGATACAGGTGGGAGAAGTAATTCAGAAGATAAAGGAAAAGAATGACCAGATAAACTTTATTAACGAGGAAATCAGCCAACTCACTACTACTTTAGAAGGAAAACTCAGAATATTAAACAACCTACAAAAAACCCCAGAAACCTTTGTATCAAGATTAGCCAATACTCCTACTATCAAAACAATAACCATACCAGAAAATACTATCAACACCATTACCCTAAAAGATCGTGTAACCTTTACCAAAGAATATACCGAGTCCTTTGAAAAAATACAAAAGTACTATGATTATAAAACCAATACTACAATCCTGAGAAATGGGAAATTTGGAAAATACCCAAGGTATATCTGTAGGGAAAACGCAGATTCAACTGTAGTAAAAAACCTATTACTCTTAGGATTTATTGACAAAATAATGGTAGATGAAACCTTATCAAGTATAGCACAACTACCATCAACTATAACACAAAGCCTTCAATCTTACATGAATTCATACGGACCAGGAGGAATTTATGGTATACAGGTTTTTGATGCCTGTACTGACTTAACAGGAAAACCCATATTACTCTGTCAAATATTTAAGTATGGCAGGAATACTACTATAGAAGGTGAAAATACTAGCCTAAAGACGGACATGGCATGTACAATAGAGCAATTTGGCGACTGGTTGTGTAACAAAAGAGCAATCGGCATAGCAACATTGAAGTCTAAACTTGAAGATATGATACGAGGAGGAAAGGCATGTGTCATTGGCACAAGTAAAGGTGGATTAGCAGAAGAAATACTAACCATTTATTATAATAATGATATAATTAGCAGGGATACTACAGCTTTGAACGAAATGCATGCAAGATTATCAGATTTAAAGCACAATCATGCTCAGAAGACAAAGGAAATTTATCAGAATTTATTATCAGGCCAAAGACGGAGACCAGTGGCAACTCTAAAGAATATAGCAACAAAAGAAGAAGGATGTTCTGATCCCTTTGCATAAATATTTGTTAGGCCCTGAAAGGGTGACCTAACCATATAATACAATGTAATACTATTTGATGAAAGTTAGGCCCAATAGAATTTGGTGACCTAACAATGTAATAATAACGATGAATTGATAGGCCCAATGAGAATTGGTGACCTATGGATATTACAAATGATATTTCGGCCCAATGAGAATTGGTGACTGAAAGCATATTACAAATGATATTTCGGCCCAATAAGAATTGGTGACTGAAAACATATTACAAATGACGCTACGGCCCAAATTATATTGGCGACTGTAAAAAAAAAAAAAAAAAAATAATAATAATAATAATAATAATTTTCAGGAAAAAGACAGCAGCAACAAAGAAGAAAGGTTACTAGAAGAAAAAGACAGCAGCAGAAAAGACAAGGACATTTACCAGAAATTTTATCTCTAAAGTCAAAAAGAAGGTGGAATGGCAGACAAATTACAGAAAGTGGATTCAGCTTTTGAAAAAGAGGAAAGAAAAAGAACGGAGGAAATTAAAAGGGAATCTTAGAAATAGAAATTAGTAGAATCAACAGAGATTGAAAAACTCTATAAAAGCCATCTTGTAAATCATTAAGAGATATCAAAAATTTTCATCAATGAAAATAGCTGTTTATAAATTTTCTATGAGTAGCTAAACCTTTCTCTCTACAATCTCTATACAAGAAAATATTGTGAGATCGAAGTAAATATTATACTATGTCTATGTTTAGTAATTGTTAAGACATATATAATATTTTATTAAGTATTTTAGAGGATATCCCAGACGATCCCAAGGTCAGGCTATATCCCAAAGCAAGGAAGCGAGAAGGGAAGGAGAGCCAAGACAGGTTGACAGCCATAGGTGATCTAGGATACTTATAAGGTATTATTCTGAATTTATGATTGCTAAATTATGATATTAGTAGAATGTTTATGGAACAGATCACAATATGAGTATTGTTATGAGGTTGTAGACATTTAAATAAAATATGCTGATATTTGGATATAATCATGTATATAATTGTTTATTATATATCTGTGTGCCTTCCCTCTTTAGGGTTATCAGATATAAAAAACGATCCCCGTGAATCTGGTTATCGAATTTACACAAGTAACGGATAATTATTCGAATGTACTCAAGTGGTCCAACTGGAGAGCGAGAGACTGATACATGTTTCCAACTAATTTTCCAAGTCTAGAGATTTTCATTGACAAAGTAAACTTTGAATCTCAATCCTACAATCTAATTGATTATTGTTAAGCATATTTGAGGTTTAAGGCTCCGTTTGGGAGACCTGTTGAAAACTGTTGTACTGTGAGAAAAAGTGCCGGTGAAAAAAATGTTTTCAGGAAAATTTGTTGATTGTTTGGTAAATTTTTTTAATTTATGCATATTTTGAAATATAATATATAAAAATAAAGTTTTGAGAAGGTTTGATGATGAAACTAATAGTTATTTACTGCAAAAGCTGAAAATAGTTTTTTTTAAAAGACATAATTTTGCTAATAGCTGGTTTTAGACTAAAAGTGTTTATCCAGACACAGTTTTTAGAATTTAGTCTCTCCGTCCCTAAAAATGTTTCCTTTTTGTGTTGTACACGTTTGTCAATACACACTTTTGATTGTTAATATCTTTAATTTCGTATTAGTATTAAATATAAAAACTTTATTGTATTAAAGTACTCGTAAATACGAATTCTACAAAATCATTCATGATTATGTTTGAACTTATAGATTTAACGTAAATTAGTAGTCAATCGTTTATCATAAACAGTATAAAAAGTCAAAATGAGAAAAACATTTTGGGACGGAAGGAGTACCAAACACCTTTGTGATAGCTTTTCAGTAAAAAACTGTTTTAACTGTCTGCAATAACAATAACAAACGGGGTCTAAATCACTTGTACAAGACAGTAGTATTTGAATTATATATACCGCATTATTATTATTATTATTATTATTATTATTATTATTATTATTATTATTATTATTATTATTATTATTTTGTATGTTATTGTTGGTGTACAAGGGTTTTGGCCTTTGGGCTGGTGTATGCACCCATATTAATTCAACGTGTTGTTGTGGCAAACGACGGGAGAAGATGCGTCGCGTCACAATATGATAAACATCTACAGTTTATTTATATTATTTCTTATGTTGTGTGCGTAGCGTATCTATTTTGTAACCTTTTTTCCAGAAACTAATAATAAGTAATCACTACTTGTTAATTAATTTTTTTTTGTCAGTCACATTAGAATATTTCGTCAGTCACATTAGAATATCAGTAATTATTTTGTCGAACATTATAAAAGTAATTATGTTAAAATTAGGGGTTGATTATGTATAAGACGTATTAAAAGGGCAAAGAAAGAAAGAACATAGTGCATATATAGGCGTATGTATTTATGATTACGTTCCTCTTTCATACTGGAAGTCACTGGTCTTAAGAACTACGGTGCGAGTATGATTTTGCCTCAAGTTCAGCCTTGAAAATACTATGCTACTTTTATTTTGAAAAAGTGAGACTAACTTAACCAACAACTACCATTCAAAATGATGGTCCATTAACTTATACCTGACATTTGTTCGTATCGTATACTTACGTGTCTTGTATTTTCGTATACTTGAATGTCAAACACAAAACCGACATGTTTAGCGTTTGTGTATATTCGTGTTCGTTACTTTCGTTTCGTGTCGTATATGTCGTGTTAATTAAATATTAATATATATTAAATTTAATATTAACATAAATTATAATATAATATTTTTAGGTAAAAAAATTATAAAATATATGAAAAATATATATTTAAATCTCAATTCTATATAATATAATGAAATCAAATAATATTTTAAAAATAAATATGCATACATTTATTATAACTCTACATATATTTATAAAAAATATTAAAATTTAATTATAATATTTATTTACGTCATATACTTCTTGTCGTGCCGTGTACTCGAAACTTAAACACAAAACCGACACTAAATCTTGACCGTATACTTTCATGTTCTTGTACTTTCGTGTCGTGTACTAAAAATGCAAACACAAACACTAAATTTTCCGTGTAAGTCACTGTCCAAAATTACCAGGTCTACCATTAACCCACTGTTGTCTATTTCCCTACTACTAAGCTTCAAGAGCCCTCACCGGCTTAATCTACACACCATCCCCACTCGCCCAAAAACTTAACACTTCATTTCACAAATTATCACTTTCTTCAAAGTATTTATACTTGTAAATTCACTTCCATTTCTACCTCCCGTTTTTCATTTTCTCATTCCCATCTCCAACCAGGGCAGGCAGTGTCAAAGAATTTGTGACAATGACGCAATATTTCAATATTGGCACTTAACTAGGAAATCATTAGACACAATTATACTAACAACCAGCCAGTGGCAAATGTGCGACTGAAGAACGGGTCGGCATTGACTTTTGCAGCACAGGCCTAATTGAGAAATGTGCTGCATTTTTGCAGCTCAAGTCTGTTCCCAGGCCTGCATCCAAGTATCCAAAACCCTCAACTAAAGTTCCAACTTTCAGGGTTCCATGATAATGCTTTACATACCTGATTTATTGCGTTCCTGCTAACCTCTCTTCTTGTTATGGGAACCCCTGTATCATTAAAGTCCCGCTTCAACATATCACCCTATACAACTAGGGATCAACCCTTTCACTATCTTCTTCTTGTATATAAGTATCCAAATAACTGTATACCGTAGACGATTCAAGTAACTAAAGAGCTCTATCCATACCACATTCCCTAAGCAAGATGCATATACAATGCCTGTGGCAGGCCAGCGTCATATTAAAACGTTTAAACAACGTGCAACTAGAATAAAGTATGTAATTCATGTCGAATACCTCGAGAGTATGCTTCGAAGCGGTGATCCTCATTACCAGCAACAAAATTTAAGTATCGAAAACATGTACCTTATCTGGCCGGCAGTTTTTAGTTGATGTTATGTGTTAATGAAATTAGGTTATGCTAATAGGTCTTTTAATTAAGACTATTGGTTGACTGCCCTGTAACTTTTAAGACTAACTTTTAAGACTGATCACATGTTAATCAGATGTTGCATCACATGTTAATCAGATGTTGCATGTGTATTTTCCTAACAAACTTGGCACCGTCAAAGTCAGAGGTGTTTTCCCAGCTGAACAACCACTGTACTTCTAAGAGTGCAATCAACTACTAAACAAAATAGAACACATTAACCACTAGAAAGAAAACCGTAATAGCAAGTCATTGTAATATAATTCCAGCTAATAACATTGAACTCCTGTCATTGTTACTTAAAAGCAATAATCCTGGAACATACTCCAAAGATCCATACATATTTCAAAAAGTACTAATAACCCTCATCCAAGAACACACTCATAACCATCATTAACTAATTAGTACTGTAAACTGTAACAGAAAACTCCTGGCATACGACAACAAGTAACTGTAACATACTACATTACTCGAAAAGTGATATCCTTAAAACATACTACACAGATCATAATACATATTTCAAAAGTACTTAAACACCTCATCCAAGAACACAATCATAACCAATTACCCATTATTCAATTAGTATTATTATACGCTTCGAGAGCCTCACCAGTCAATCGACAAATCCTCCACTCAGGCAAAACCTTAGCACCCATTCCTTCGTAAAACCGAATAGCATTCACATTCCAATCCAAAACCACCCACTCCACTCTCCCAAACCCCATTTTCACAGCTTGTTTCGCAACAGCAGACAACAACATTTTTCCTAAACCCTTCCTCCTATAACACTCCCTCACAAACAAATCCTCCACATAAAACCCGGGTTTCGCTAAAAACGTCGAATAATTAGGAAAAAACAACACAAACCCAGAAACCACAACATCATTTCCATAGCTCCAGAACCTTTCTTTTTCCGGGTCGGGTACCGGGTTATCAAGAATTAGGGTTTTTTGAATTGGGGTGAAATTAGGGTTTTCTTGAATTGGGGGAAAAGGGTTTGGGGAGGTTTCGAGGATGAAAACAGTGAAAGAATGAAAAGGGGTTGGTGGGTTTTGTGTAGGGAAGAGAGAGGAAGCGAGTGATGACTCAGTGGTGGCGAAGAGGTGAGTCAATTGTTCGAACTCGGCCATTTGGTGAATGAGTTTGTGAATGTAGGGGACGTCTGAGATGGTGGCGAGTCGGATCTGGGAGAAAAGTGGGTGGGTTTTGGGTCGGGTGTTAGGGGTGATGGGGGGTTCGGAGGGGTGGTGGGGTCCAGCTGCGGCGGCCATTGTTGAGTTCTGGGGTTTAGTGTGTGTGAAGCTGAGGTGTGTTTAGTGTTAGAAATGTGATGGTGTATATATAGGCTAGAGGAGAGGGGTACGGGGATAGAAAGTAGTTTGATTTCAATATTCGCTTGATTTTTCTGCAATCTGTATAGTTAAAATAATAATTTTTTAATTTTTCTTTTAATAAAAATATATAACTTAAACTTTTATTTACAAAGAGAAAATTTTAAAAATAATAATTTATACTATGCGGTCAATGTAGCTTGAACTGTGCAGAAAAGTAAAAAAACAAAAAAAAATAAATAGAGGGAGTATAGTTTTTTTATTAGAAAAATAAATAAATTAGTGACACGTAGTTAGAAAGTTCAGTTAAGGGAACTTTTTTGGTAAAATTATTTTTTATTTGAATTGTAAAAAAATGTCAGAAGATCAAGGGTTCAAATTTCATCGGGTGAAGTTTGAGTGTATACTTCCATGTCTGGGTGTATACTTCCAAAACTGAGTTATGAGTATTTTTGGGCTAATTTTTATAAAGAGAACTATGCGGATGATATTGCCGTTTGTATTATTGATGATTATTTTTTATAATTAATATTTTTAAGTGTCTAGGATATATTTATTATTCATAATTAATTGTCGATGTTATACTAACCATAGTTTCCAGGTTGAGTTAGACGGAGATACTGGCGTTTGTGTGATAAAAGTATATTGTTGAAACTGAAAGATAAATTATAAAGATCGCCTGTTCGACCAACATAATTATATGATTTTGTGCGTTGACTATTGAGAAAAGTTGAAGAGTATAGGTCGGAGAGAGCTGAAATGCATGTATTAATTGCATATATTGTATTTGCATTAGTTTTAAATTTTATCGATGATATAACAGTAGACAAGACTAATCGTAGACGTCGTATTCGTGTAGTTGAAGGTTCGACCGTAGCGTGTACAAGTCTCATACGGAGAATCTCAAGACTCATGTAATGATGTTTTAATATTGGTGATTACATTACTTATACTCTTTTATAACCTTTTTTTTTTTAAAATAATACTCTTTTATAAAGTATATCTCTTAAATTAGTTCAATTTTGCAACTCGTCTCTTTATAAAGTGTAGAAATTTGGTGAAGGTTTTTGCAAATCTTAGCAGAACTAGAGGGCATTGCCGTGTAGGGAAGATCAACATGAAATATTACAACGTAGAATTTATTTTTAATACTTAACTGTTTCTCAAATGGAACATAATACATAGTCTTGGCAGATCATATGAAAGTGTAACCAGCTTATTAACCAAGAACATCAATCAAACACATCATTATTCATGCATTACCATAAGCTTGAAGAGCCTCACCAGCCAATCTACATGTCCTCCACTCCGGCATTATCTTAGCACCCATTTCTTCGTAAAACTTGATAGCATTCACATTCCAATCCAACACTACCCATTCAACTGTCCCGTATCCCATTTTCACAGCTTGTTTCGCAACAGCAGACATCAACATTTTTCCTAAACCCTTCCTCCTATAACACTCCCTCACAAACAAATCCTCCACATAAAACCCGGGCTTCGCCAGAAACGAAGCGTATTTAGGAAAAAACAACACAAGCCCGGATACAACGATGTCCTTTCCATGCGAGCAGAACAACTCTTTTTCTGTGTCGAGTATTGGGTCACTGAAACTTAAGGTCTTTTGGATTGGGGTAAAAGATTTGGAGGTTTCGGTATTTATGGGAAACGGGGTTGAGGAGGTTTCGAGGATGAAGACAGTGAATGAGTGAAATGGAGTTGGTGGATTTAGTGTGGCGGGGAAGAGAGTGGCAGCAAGTGACGACTCAGTGGTGGCGAAGAGGTGATTTAGTTTATGAAACACAGAAGTTTGGTGGAGGAGCTTGTGAATGTATGGAACATCTGAGATTGAGGCGAGGCGGATCCGGGTGAAGAGTGGGTGGGCATTCGGGAGGATGTGAGTGCGTGTCAGGGCTTCTGACAGTCGTGCTGCTACTGCTGCTGTGGCGGCCGGCATGGTATTTGTGTGTGTGAAGTCAGAAGTGAAGGAAGAAGTGTTGGCGATTTTCTGAAAGTTGATGATGCTGTATATAAACAAGTGGGAACTACTAAATATGTATATGATATCTAGTTCAGTAATCAATTTCAAAACTTTAACATTATTCTAAAACTACCTACAAGGAAACCTAACTAACTTCACTCTGTATAACTATAATATCTATTTTGCTAACAAATTTCAAAACTTCAATATCATTCTAAAACTACACATATGGAAACTTTACTCTATTACATTGAGTATATCCAAGTATTAGTTAGTTATGTTTGTTTGGCCAATATTTAGATGTAGGAAAATGTAGAAAGGTTGTAGCAATTTTTAGCAGGTGTATAGCCGTGTAAGAAACTCACCTTTACTCTTAAGAATTTAAGATTTTTGCTATCATGCAATGAGAAATAAAAAGGGAATGTAAAAAATTCCACTGGCTGAATATGAAGCGTCTACTCTCAAAGTAATGACTAGAGCGGGAGAATTAAAGTCGAAAAGAGAGTGGGAAATCACTCGTTCAAAATCGTACATGAGACTTTCATCTCACACGATTCCTAAACGATCAAAAAATAAAGAACTCATCTTGAACCTTAATTGAAGTTGCACTGTTGTAATAGTATTGTGTATATAAGTGGAAGAAACTAGAAAGATACATCAGAAGTAATTTAGAAGTCTAGATATTCATTTTATACATATTTTTTATTTCAAACTGCAAGTTCACATGCAAGTAATTCAGCAGAGATGTACCTCATGCCTTGTTGCATAGTTATTTCCAAAGATTTCTTATTTTCCTCGCCTCGCATCTTAAGTTCTTTACATAAACCTCAATTGCTTAAGACTGACTTGGCAATTTTTGTGATATTCTCTTCTGTAAAACCAAATTCCTTGAATGTATCCAAATATGCACCACTCCTCCCAAAATCTCTCACTCCTACCACCACTCCTCTGTCTCCCACATACTCTCTCCAACCAATTGGAGAGCCTGCTTCAACACTCATCCGCTTTGCCACACAAGAAGGCAGCACTTTCTCCTTGTATTCTTCTGGCTGTATATCGAAAAGATTCCAACAAACTAAAGATACAACCCTAACTTTTTTCCCTTCACTTCGCAAGACATTGGCGCTTCCTTCACAAAGACATAGCTCAGATCCTGTCCCAATTAATATAAGCTCAGGAACTGAATTTTTCGAGTTGTCACTGACTATGTATCCACCTCTTTCAACTGCATCAGCAGATGTTCCTTCTATGTTTGCTGCCACCTTTTGCCTCGACAATGCAATAAGACTAGGCCTGTCACGATTTGCAACTGCCATTTTATAAGCTCCAGCGGTCTCATTACCATCAGCTGGTCGAAAAACTAGTAGGCGAGGAACTGCTCTTAGGCCAGCTAACTGCTCCACCGGTTGGTGGGTTGGTCCGTCTTCCCCAAGGCCAATTGAATCATGTGTCATAATGTATATAACTCCGGCATGGCTTAACGCAGAGAGACGGATAGCATTTTTCATGTAATCTGAGAATGTGAGAAAAGTGGCTGCAAATGGTATTAATCCGCTTCCATGCAATGCAAGACCATTTGATATTCCAGCCATTGCGTGCTCTCTGACTCCATAACGAATGTTGCGTCCCCATGGTGATTTTGGTTGCTGAAAATCTTCGTAACCATGAAGATAAGCTTTATTAGAGGTTGCAAGATCTGCACTTCCACCAATTAGTCCAGGAAGCAGCTTAGCAAGATAATTCAAACATTTTTCTGAATAACCTCTAGTAGCATCTAGTGGATCAGATGTTGACCATTTCTGTCATCAGTATAATACAAATAAAATCACTGATTGACTTAAATTAAATGTAAAAATCTAACAATTAGGAAGTGACAACAAGTTCATGAGAGATCACAGAGTATGAGATAATTATATACCGGCAACGAGTACTCCCATCCCGGAATGATACCACCGCTAAGTAAGAGTTTAAATTGTGCTGCTTCATCAGGGTACTTACTTTGGAAGTAATTAAGGTTAGATAGCCATTCCTTCTCAAATAACTCTCCACTCTCTGCTTTTAATTGCATATCTCTGCAAAAGGTAACTCTATCAAATATGTTGTTCTCGGGAACATGATATAAAATATAGTATTAAGTAGTTACCCTACTTATATAACATGGGAATGACATGAAATGGCTCACAATCATCCCAATAGACTTTCCCTCTCATATGCCTTGTATCATCTTCATCGAAAGTACCATGATGAGCTTTTGATGTTCCTTCTTTCTTTGACAATTTTCCTATCAAAGTTTTCACCTGAAAAAAATGAAGGAAACGTCCTCTAATATAAAACTTAAAAGGCAACTCCTTAACTAAGTAATTTCAGCTATTAGTTAATTCAATCAGTGTTCCTAGTCTAAATTAGCAATTAGAGGAACAAGCAGAACACACACAGAGCAGAGAACACAAGCAGAAAAAACACAAACAGATTTAATTTGCATACCCGGATTAATGTTGGTTTTCCGGTTTCACTGAAAGCATCATGAAGTGCAGTCTTGAATGATCTGATGTTTTCGTGAATGTCATTTACCGTAATCGTATGCCAACCAAGAGCCTCAAATCGTGCAGATATATTTTCAGAGAAGGCAAGATCAGTGGTTCCATCAATTGTGTTGTGGTTGTCATCATAGATTAGCGTAAGCTTGTTGAGTTTCCAATGAGCGGCCAAGGATGCAGCCTCATGTGCTATACCTTCCATTGCACAACCATCTCCCATTATGCAATAGCTGCATGAAAATAGATTAACGATAGTAAAAAAAATCTTGAAATTCTCCACAATAAGTAGTAACTGAAAGAGTTGTTGCTTTTACGTTCGATGATCAACGATGACAGCATCGGGCTTATTGAACCGAGCTGCTAAATGAGCTTCAGCCAGGGCAAGACCAACGGCATTTGCCACACCTTGTCCAAGGGGTCCTTAACAGAATGTAAAAACACTTAAAAAACTTCAAATATTTATTAAAATTATCTCACCTAACAATTGAATCAGGTCGTTTTTTATAGGTAAACCGAAAACGCTAAAATAACTGTAGTACCAGTTGTGACTTCAATTCCGTCTGTCACCAAATTCTCTGGGTGTCCAGGAGTTCGACTCCCTAACTTACATAAGCGTTGGAGATCTTCAATCTGATAGAGAATGATAATTCCAGAACTGATTAAAAGGATTTTTAATATTCAATTTACTTCATTAATATAAACCTCACACAGCAACTCTAAATCAAGATATCTTGGTTCGAACCCTGCGTCCCTGCCAAGTTCCCCCCTAAATTCTCTAAATTTATTATTTGTTTGTATGTGCTATCTCTATTAGTAGAGTTGGTATAACAAAGGGGACCTATTCACAACCCATATTGCCTTCAAAATATTCACAATTATTCAATTTCTTAATCTTAATTAAGCTATTTAAAAATATGGTTCAGTCACGCCATTAAATTTACAAAAAAATCATTGGCAATAAAATGTAAGCACACATTCATACTGCAAGAGCCGACATTAAGTAACCGAAAAAATAACAGGAAGCTGGTCCATAGCAAGTGATGCGGAAAATTATAACGGATAGATGGTTGCAACAATCGATTGCCAGGACCCGGACCCTAAATAACAGTGTATACTATAAAAGAAGCTGACCTGAACAGATTGAAAGCCAGCAAGATGAAGACAAACATACTGAAGCAAACAGCCATGACCAGCACTCAAAACAAACCTATCCCTATTAAACCACTTAGGATTCTTAGGATTATATCTCATAACATGCCTATACAAATGAAACCCAACTTCAGCCATTCCAAGAGCCATCCCAGGATGCCCTGCCTTTGCATGATTAACAGAATCTAATATCAACATTCTCACATTATCCACACACCTCTTCTCAACCATTTCTTGGTATTTCTCTTCATCTAAATCCAATATTTCATCATCTTTTAAGTTGTTTTGGTTCTGAGTAGTGATTTTTTCATGTGGGTATGCTTTTTTGATCTCTTGCTTCCATGAGAGTTTGTGGTCTTGATGTAGGTTAATTTGGTTTGTTGTGTTGATGCATAGTTTGGGAGTTTGGAAGGTGTGTTTGTGAGAAAGAAGAGTAGTGTATGGGCGGAAGACGACGGTGGAATACGCCATTACGGTGGTTGTGTGGTGGTGGTAGAGGGGAGGAATTAAATAAATTGTTAGTGACAGTATAGATTTTGTAAGAAATATGTAAAGATTTCCGGTTTTGATCATAAACACGTGTGTTTGTTTGAGTTCGACACGTGGTAGACATGCAAGGTGTAGTTTTAGGAGTCATCGACAAACCAGACGGTCTTAATTTGAAAAATGAATAATGTTGAAAATATCAAATTATTTAATTTTGTCACCGAGAAAATTAAAGTTTTAATTTCGAAAAAACGTCCAGTAACAGCTAGCATTATAGCATTTTCCCCCGTAAAGTTTTCAAAAAAGTTTGTGAATAATAACGTGTCACATATTTAGTTAGATAAATTTTCTCGTAAAAATATGGATATTAAGTGTTTACATGTTATCTCATTGGAAAAATGGTAGAGATCTGATCGATAGAACGGATCAAAACATGGCAAGTGTTATTTGGAAGAATTGTCGAGGTCTGATCGATATTCGCAAATAGGGCAGGGAATTGCCTGGCAAACAAAGGGTTAGAGAGTAGTTTATTTTGCTTCGTTTTCTGGGGTTATTACCTGACCAAATGTATGATACAAGTAATATGATTTTTAATACTGCAACATGAACAAGAGGTAATGGATGAAGCAGGTTTTGTAAACCTCCAGCATTGTAGCACTAACAAGAGATTGAAAATTATAAAGACTCAGCAAACTGGACAATTGGACAAGGGTCACTGCTAACAACTACTGGCATTAAAAAGAAAACAACCTGTAATCTCATACACCAGTTTTATACAAAAAAAATGAAAATAAGAGAAGGCATCAACTACATATTACTAAGAGTTGGCATATCAAAGTGATCATTACTTACATGTCATCTAGCTTCTATTAGCAGCACTTACTACTTACACATTGCAAGCTGAACACAAAGGAACCAAAATTTGATTCAGCTTTATTTACAACTTTTAAGTACACCTCCACTGGAAAACAACTCCGGATCCTTATTCACTCTGTTCATTAGCTGTACATCTTATTCTCTAGATTGAAATGCCCCGGGTTGAATTAGAAGAAGATAACGCGATGTGCCTTTCTGTGAATTGAGTAGTCACTTTATCAAGGATGAAAATGAGTTGTGTGGTAATAGCTATTTTAAGAATGTAAAGACGAGTTTTTATAGAATAAGAAAGATTTCTCACCACCAGCTGTTACAAGCTTTTCAACGCGAGAAACTATATGCTTTCCATAAGTATACCTCTTCAGAGCATTAAGATGCACCTTGATGCGAGATAAAATTATTTCACGGCTATGATCATCACATGTCTCTAAAACTTTTTGCACCACGTAGTTGCCAAATTGGTCTTTCATCATAGCCTGCATATTGAATTTTAAAAGTTAATTACAGATTTACAATAAGCAGGCTGCATGTCAGTATTTCTCTTCAAAACTAATATTTTCAGCATAAAATTTTATGTTGTTTAAAAGTCTTCTATGTATGATCACAATGCCAAAAGAAAATATTATATATGATAAGGGAGACAGAAATTTCGGCACCTGTAAAGGCTCATTTTCATCCGTGGAACCTAGCATCTCATTCACCAAAAGTTGTCGCTCTTCTGGACCACCAAATGTCAAACACTTTTCAACAACATTAGAAGCAAACTTTTGTTGGCTCATCTTTACAATCTGTCCTGCGAGCTTTTCTATTATGATAGATCGCTCATGGGGTTTCCCATGCTGCAGGACATGCTGACCAAGAAAAGTGATTAATTTTATTTAGGAAGAAATGGTGACGTAAAAAACTCTAATGGAGTATAGTAGTATTAGATTGGTAAGTATGGTACAAACTGTTTAATAATTGAAAGACTACTTCCTTGACATAGCTACAGCCTAAACATATTTTTTAAACCCGGACTTCTTTGAAGATATAGAATTTGAATTCGCAGAAGCAAATTCTATGCATATGAAATCTAAACCTTCTAACATCTTTGAAACTTGGGTTATAAGGGTCAACACTCTTTTTGGTGACTCCCACCATATACATAATCATTGTAGTACATACAATACTACTTCAAACTCATATATACTCCTTATCTGGTAGTAATTAAAAGGATTCCTGCTCGACGGATCTCCATTTACCATGAGGGATGCAGATATGCATAGCATATAAATATAAAAATGTTCTAACACTCAATTCAAAGTCTCTCTCTACAATTACTCTACAAGACTGACACATCAGAACTTCTAATACATGTAACAGTGAGAACCTTGAAGTGCATATACAAATTTTAAATTAATAACAAATTAGAACCTTCAAAGGAGTCTTGAAAATATTTCAATAAGCATCAAGCACACATATCTAGACAGCATGACTGCATAAGCATCACATAAGTGCAAACAATGTAAGAATATATCATTTGTGTGCAGAACATCTCACAATGAGCTTACATCATCCAGCCTAAATGAGTAAATATGCATGCAGAACTACGTCTAAAGAAAAGACCTACCTGAATAACATAATTTCCATACTGATCTTGTGCCAGAGTGCAGACTGAATTCATGATTTCATCCATGATGATTTTCTGTGTCTTAGGATCGTCGCAATGCTCAAGTACCCTCTATGCAAATAAAAAATTCAATATACATCTATCACACAAAACTCAAGCATCACGACAGAAAATGCAAGAAGTGTGGAACCTGTATTACTCGACAGCCGTATGGATGAGTGGAAAGCGACACAGCTTCCCCAAAGAAAGATGAAATTACAAATTGAATTCGGTCTTGAGGAACATATTCAATGCACTTTTGGATTACATGATTCCCATTCTGATCACGAACACATTTTATTATTGAACCATCAAGCTCCTCAACCAGTTTGGTCTGCTGATCTACATTAACCACCTCCAATGCCTTGAATCAGAAACAGAACACCACAATTGAGATCTCTCAAAAATAAATTGTCCTAATAAATTGGTAACAGAATGATGGCTTGCCTTCTAGAAGAGTTAGGAATGACGAAAGTTTGGGAGGTAACATGCTTAAGGGTAATGAAAAGAAGTTAAATTCTAGTGTAATAATATCGGTCAAACGTGCAACATTAAAGTTATCGAAAGACGTAGAAAGTGAGAATCTCAATACAATGCTGAACAACCAAGAAGGAAGCTACAGTAATCTCCAATATTAAAAAAAGGACCCAAGCTCAATATATGACATATTCCTCAGGTCTCATTCCACAATTCATATGTTCACTTCAAATTTACTATAAGTTAAAAATAACACCAGTGTGTGGCATGGTAGAATTCCTTACATTTCACCGGTTACTAAATTATGCTTGGTACTTGGTATTAAATATTTGAGATTATTCTCGGGTTGTCAATTAATAGACCAGGATGGTTTAAGTGCCAGGTGGCACAAGTTAATGTTTCACTCGGCAAGGTAACTATATCGGCCCATTCCAACAGGAAATATGGACATCTAATTTAAGAATAGAGAAGTTAATACTATATAAATCCACAAGCAGATGTTATCTTAACTCCAACCTTCATGTCTTAAAAAAACAACTCATTTGAATATTTACCTAAAAGGTTATCTAAAATCCGATCAACTAATACTATCATATTTTATCTGGCAGTAATAAAACTGCAAGTGTTTTAGAAGGACGACATGAAATCAATTGATCATGTGTTCTCAATGTAATCTACAGATGACGTAATATATAAGATACTGAGATTCAATAAAGGATAACATATCTGAAACAAGGTATCACCTTAGTGAAAGGTCCACTTGTCCTTTCCAGATATATACCAAATCCAAAGACAAATAAGCACAAGTTCTAAAGATATTGTAACACTAAGAACGTAAAGTCTAAAAATGAACCTTTTGGATCACTCTGCAACCATATATTTGAAGACTCAGAGGCAAAACATGACCAATAAGTTGATTAGCCAACTCTTTCCTTTCACTTGCAGTGCCATGCTCAAAAAACTGCACAATTACCAAAACCCTTAATTGTTAATAAACTCTAAATGCTTCTTCAGAACAGTAAATAAAACAAATTACTAACATACTTTCTGTATGACATAATTCCCAAAGACGTCAGTAATCAAACTACGAGCATGAGGAATTATTTCTGAGAAAATCTTCATCTTTTCTTCCTCTGTGGAAGTTTCAAGTTTCTGCTGAATAAACCGGCTACCGTACTGATCCTTGCTGATTTTAAAGAAAGGGATAATAAGTGAACATAAAGTTATTGAGTTGCATTTGAAAAGTAAAACCTTTACCTAACGATTACAACCACACCTGAATTCGACAACATGGTCAACAACATCCGAAAGTTCAAAAGACCTGGATTTGTTGTTTTTGATCTCTTCTAGTAGTGATTCTGCAAAACTTCTTTCCACATTAATCCCAGTTTCAGGATGCCAGGACCCTGAAGACCCTCCCATTTGATTTTGCAGCATAGATGTATAACTTGATATTCTATCATCATGAAGCATAGGACATTTGGGTCCAAAGGAAGGTACAGTATTTGGAATCAAGTTTCCTTGATATGGCAAGGGACCAAATGATGGATTCGCATAGTACTGATGGCTTAAGCGGCCAGTTTTACCTAAGTCATACTGTTGTTTCTGTTGAGTGACCAGTGTGGCAAGATATGCTTTCTGAAGACTTTGCAGATCTCCATGACCAAAAGGACCTGATGCATTTCCATGCCGAGAAGGATCATTAAGAGATGCAGCCCGCATTGCATGATCTGAAGATTGATGCAAGTATGGAATATAGTGGGGATCCATGACAGGTGAATGAAGGTGAAACCCAGCCTGGTTGCCACTTCTTAAATTTCGCCCCACTCCAGTATTACTCAAAGTTGCAGCTGAAAGTACAGTGTAATTTGTTACTTATTCTCGGTGCAAAAACATAGACAGAGATAATAATAACTAGCTAAAGGCATAAAGTATATTTAGCATGAAAAAAACGATGTGAAGTTGTGAAAAAGGAGAAAAACCTGCATTAAGTTGATTATTGACCACTGCTTTTAGCTCCTGATCAGTAAAATATCCATTCTGCATATGACCCTGAAAATCTGGATGAGGATAGTTCTCTGCTAGGTAGCGCATGTTGGGATTTTCAAAATTCGCAATGCCGGAAGAGTTCAACTTTGATTGCAGATTAGCAGAGGAAGATGTTCGTCTTGGGAAGTTTGCTTGGTCGTTCAATCCTAGCTTCACAGCATTCAGATCTGTCACAAGTCCATTTTCCTTCAGTAAATCAACATAGTTGGTAGCAAGACCGAGCTTCTCAGCTCTTGATACTTCATTAGATTGTGGAAAGCTCTGACTATAACCATTTGACATGTTAAACTGTTTCCCGGATTGCTTATCGAATCTATACGCAAGCTGAGTTTGTAAGGGTTCCAGATCATGTTTTGAAAGACTTAAGCCAGATAAAGAGGCAGCCATATCAGCAAGATCAGTCATACTAGACGAATGATTTAGGGAATTTCTGCCTATATTATCCTCGACAAGGGAATTCCTACTACTAACAGGAGGAATACTAGGGCTTAAAGATCTCCCCACCAGATGTGTCTCGGGTGTTCTATTTCTTGATAAAGATGATCCCACAGCAGATGAAAATGAATTAGGCATTTGAGAACCATGGTTCTGTACTCTAGGAAGACCTGTAGCAACTTGCCCTGGATGCAACCTCTCAGAGGTTACCGGTCCATTTAATAACTCTAGTGAATGAGATCTAGGGACACTAGCATTTTCAGTTTCACCAAATGAACTATGATTCGAAAGTCGCGAGTGACCTGACAAGGAAGATGGTTGCTCGATTCCTTCCTGCAAAAGATTTATATATGGCTCATTTAATCAGAAATTCTCAATCATAATTGTCAAAGGCACAGAAAGACTTTCACTTGGGTGCAAGAGACAGGCCTGGAGCCTGGCCTTGCCCATGGAAAATTCCCTTTAAAAGTTCCATGGGCCTAGACGAGCTCTTAAAATTTGAAGCCCTTCGGATCTCAACTATTGATGTCTTACTGTAACTGGATATTTAGCAACCGACTAAAGTTACTCAACCCAGTCCCTCGAACCTTTTTTGTTCCACAAACGCACACTTCATATATGCATATTCTCATGGGTTGCCTTGAAAGCTCATATTTCTTTCTACATGCTTTAATTTTA
Organism: Apium graveolens; assembly: GCF_009905375.1. Lineage (NCBI taxonomy): Eukaryota > Viridiplantae > Streptophyta > Magnoliopsida > Apiales > Apiaceae > Apium > Apium graveolens. Next base: position 189,980,253 of record NC_133657.1, read on the forward strand.
TATAATCTTGACAAAGAGCTCAAACATTCTACTTTGTCAGTTTATAGGTATGGCCGTTTTAAATTTTTAGATTAAAATCGCAACTTAAGACCTCTGATATGTGTGTTCCTGTTCTCTTCTTACTATTGACTAATTTACAAGTGAAGAATCTTTGAACAAACAAAGTATGATATTAAACTTAACTAGACATCTAAACGGGCCTATAAAGGATGCATAATTATTAGCCAACTCAGATACAATTAACATAGGAGGTAAAACTTAATAGATGACTGGAGATACATCATGACACTACGAACTATATGTTCAGTGCCTTAAGGCTGCCATTAACAGGTTTAAGTTCTCGACATAGTACGGTCTTAATTTTTATAATTTCTTGTAGTTCCTACAGGAAATTTTTATTATGTAAAAGAACTTCCTGAAATAGATGGGAGTTTGACAATAGCCTAAAGTACCTGTAGGACCTGTTCAAGTTATTTCTACTTACACATGATGACTGTTCTTAATTTTTATATTGTTTGCCCTAGTAAAATTGTGTTCTGTATTGTGCAAGATAAGAAATTTATATGCAGAACATATAAAAAAAGGTCAATTCTTATGCCGAGAGCATTATAAAGTAAACAGTTGATCAATCACCTGAAGTATGTCAGCGAAACTCTTCCTGCGCATACCCATTCCAGCTCTTGGCCCCACAACTACCCCATCAGACCCTCTGTCTACAAACTCAGCAGAGTTTTTCCGCGATATATTATTCCTTGCAGCAGTCTTTCTCAATTCCATCAACTCATCTTCAGCACTCTTTACAGGCATACCAGGCTGCATTGAGAACAGTGAACCAACTCCATCATCAACCAAATTCTTCCTCAGATCCCCTATCCCACCAAATGAAGATCCGCCTGATTGAAACCTCTGCGCGACTCGCCAATCTTCTTTCGACATCAAAGGTGGAGGCAGTCTAGGATTATGATTTTCATGTGAATAATAGTACGATAAATAGGCTGGATGTGACCTAATTTCTTCTTCCGTAAAAACACCATTAACTGTACTACTACCACTAGTACTATTACTATTACTCTCAACCGGAACAAAATATTGATTATGAAACAAACTGCCCGCGGCAGTCAAAGACCCTTCCACAGTAGGTGGAGCACTACCACTCCTATACATGTTTACATCCCTCTCAGAACCAATTGTGCCTCGATTATGTCGTCCTCTCAGCAGTAACTCAAGCTCACTCTCCATGTTACTATTCTCCAAATTCCTGTTTGAACCCCTCATAATCACACCATTTACATTATTACTTCCTACATTTGCATTATTAAGCACATCTCTTTGATTCCCATTAACCATCTCCAAGAAAACACCCCTAATTTTATCAAACACAATGAAAAAGAAAATCAGCAACATTCAGTAACACCATCAAAATATACAATTTAACTAGTGACGGAACCAGAACTTTAAAAAATCAATTACACTAGTGACAGAACCAGAACTTTAAAGAAAAATCAATTAAACTAGTGATGGAACCAGAACTTTAAAAAAATCATTGACTAATATATTTGGAGCATGATCTTGAATAAGAATTTCACTAATTCTAAAAGAAACCCAAATTGTAAGTTTACACAATTAGATCACACAAACAAAAATCGAATAAATTATAATGAAACAAAGTACACCATGCATGCCCTCAAACTAAATTTAACAAAGAACTAAAATTTATTTATTCGAATTACGAGTTAAAAATTAAATCAACAAAAAAACTAAAAAGAAAAGATTGATACTTACAGAGGGTGGTGGTATATAACAAGAATCAAGAATGAAGAATGGTGTGAAATTGGAGGGGGGATTGAATATGATCGAAAATATAGGTAGGGGGGGGGGGGGGGGGCCAATAAAAAAGAAAATCAAGAAAAGGAAGAAATAATAATAAGAGACGCGAACAAGAAGGAGATATTTCGAAACAAACTCCTCCAAAACCTTTCCCTGCAAAATTATTTACGATATATATATAAGCGTCGTTGGTTTGTGAAGGACTGAATGGATATGTCATGTGTGTAACGTGCATGGGAACATCAATCTAATTTATCATTGTTGTTTTTGCGGCCCGCGTTTTGGGTGTTATACTTGAATTTTTTTATTAATAACCGGTAAAATAATTAAAGGTAATATATTTTTAAAATTAATTGTATGGTTATTTTACATGACATTGGCCCTCAATATTATATTTTTTTTAAAAAATGTCCAAAATCTCACGCGTGCTCAGAATGACCTTTTTTATCACACAGAAACACATTTATTTTTTGCGTTTAGTATTTATAAATGGAAATGCCTTTTTCTTTGCGTCGCGTGCAAAGTTGAAGTCTGAAAAACTTTATATTTTCCTTCCTTTCCAATTTTGAAAAGGCAACGCATTTGTTTTTTGCGTTTCAATTTCAGAAAAGCAACGAATTTGTTTTTTGCATTTTCAAAAATGTTAAAACTTAAACTAACTGAGTCCATAAACGCATATAAAATTTACGTTTGACCAAAAACGCATTTAGTATATGTGTTAGAGTACAAACGTATTTTTTTTATTTAAAGGTATAAACGAACTTAAAGCATGCGTTGTTTGGAAACACATTTTTGTATGGTGTTTGTGACTTACAAATATAAACCGCTTCTGCTCACCGTTACTCTACTCTTCTGCTAAAAACTCTTTTACTCCTTTCTCCCCAAAAATATTTTTCCCCACCAAATCCGTAATGTATCAAATCTCCTATGAATTGAATTGATTTTATCTTCTATATTAAAGATAGGGTTTACGGATGGCATCGGATTCAACAAATTCCGTACTTGGATGGATATAAATTGATGGTAATATTTAAAAAACTCAATTAGATGGTGTTATTTATGATAAGACTGTTGCGAAGCATGTTAAACTTAATGTTGGTATGAAATGTGATGATTTATGTGATTTTTTTTTCTCGAAACTTAAAATCGATAGATATAAATATGGTTTGAAATTGAAGTATAGATGTAAAAATCTGGATGATTTGAAATTTGGTATTATACCAATTGATGATGATATAGATGTGGAATTGATGTTTGGAGTAGTGGTTTCAAAGAAAAATCCATTGTTTGTGGAACTTTATGTGGAAAAGTTTTCAATTGGTTTGGAAAAAAATTTGATTGAAAATCCACGTGTTGGGGTTACTTTTGAAAATAATTTTGTTGATCAAGTAGGCGAATCGGAGTTCTAGTAGATGTTTGGAAGTTGATGCAATTGTTGAGAGTAGGGCATCAAGTGAAAAATTATCATTCCAAACTTCTAATAGCTCAAAAATGTTAACTTGTATTGATGATTCTATCCTAAAAAGTGGAAATGATGCAATGACACCAAATAAATTGAGGAAGGGAATGGTATTTAAATCAAAAAGGGAGTTGGCACGTGTGGTAAGGCAAGTGCATATTCGGAACCATCAAGAAATTTCAATGACAAGATCGGGCCCCTTAAATTGGCATGTTTGTTGTAAACTGAAGGAAAGTGGTTGTAATTGAAAGTTGAAGGCTAGAAAGCGTAGTGTGCATAATCATTTTGAGATATTGAAGACTTCAGGTGCACACACATGTATGAACACAACTATCACACAAGATCTTCTAATTTGAAATCTTCGGACATTGCCGAAGCGATAAGAGCTCAAATACTTGCCGATCCAAACATCAAGGAAAATGTACTATTAGCAACGGCCCAAGATATATTTGGATACAATCCAAATAGGAAAAAGATTAGAAATGCAAAGAAGCTAGTGATTGAAGATGTTCATGGATCTTGGAAAGGGTCATATAGTGACCTTCCACATTTAATGGAAGCGCTACAATCATTCAACGTTGGTACAAAGGTTGATTGGGACTTCAAAGAGGATGAGATGGGAGAAGTATTTTTTTGGGAGAGGTTGATTGGTGTTGATATGCAAGTGGTTTTCACACCTTATAATGTACTCAAGTAATTTTTACTCTTTATAATGTTAAATTGGTGTACCTATCTTCTAAAACCCAAAAATGAAAAATTGAACCCTAGAAGTTAATTGTTTAACCCTAAAATGTAAATTGAACTAATGATTAATGGATTCAATTTACAGTTTTTAACAGTTAATGACATTCAAGAGAGTGTTTTGGGCTTTCAAGCCATGTATTGATGGATTTGAGCATTGTATGCCAGACATTTTGATAGACGGTACTCACCTTTATGGCCCTTATCCAGGAGTACTTTTGAGTGCCACGACTGTAGAAGGCTTCAGTCACATTCTCCCATTGGCATTTGCGATTGTGGAAGCTGAGAACCTATCTAGTTGGGGGTGGATCATGGATCGAGTGAGGAAGTTTGTAGCCGGCATGAGGCATGACATTTGTATCATTTCTGACAGGCATCCCGGGATCATGGCAGTTATGCAAAGGACTGGATGGTGTGAGCCCCTTGACCATCATAGATTCTGTATCAGGCACCTACAAACTTCGTTACTACACATAGGTAGAAGGGATTGAAGAAGGATTTGGTTAAATTGGATTTTCAAGTGCAACAAAAAAAATTGAATTGTTGTGGAACCAATTAGTGGCAATAGAGCCAAGGACAATAGAATGGTTTGAAGACAAAGCTTTGGAGAAGTGGAGTCTAGCACATGATGGGGGGGAAAGATTTGGAATTATGACCACAAACCACACCGAGAGTGGGAACAATGCAATAATTGATGCAAAAAACCTTCTGATTACTTCTTTAGTTAGATCATTGTTCGAAAAGGTTGTCGATTATTTTGATGCAAGGCGTGTGGAGATAGCAAACCAATCACTTAATGAAGGTATTTTCATCAAGTTTGCCACCATGAAATTGAAAAACGCATGTAAAAGAATCATTTTACTCAGAAACGCATGTAAAATTACGGTTTTTAGGGACATAGACGAATCCTAAATATGCGTTCTTTACCAAAACGCATGTTAAACATGTGTTTCCAGTTCAATTTTTTTTAATGCTCATATTGCTTTACAAACTACCCTGTTTAATAAAAATGACAAAAATAAAGATGAAGTACACATAAACTGGACAATAACAAGAATGAATGCATGAGACCATACAAATATCAAAAACCATAAAATCACAAATTAACACCATAAAAACCAAAAATAAAATATAATACGTCCAACTATTACAATTTTTTAAACCATCAGAATTACAAGTAGTTCAAATCATAAACACAACTAGTGCAAAAGAAACATTTCCGATGATTGAGCATCAAAACAAATCCAGGCTCCAAAGCAGCAAAACCACAGAGATGCTGCAAAAAAAATCAATTAAACAAAGAATAGAAGTAAACCAAAATGAACTAAAATTAAAATTAAAAATTTAATTTTAATACCGACAGGGTAACCAGTCTAATAGATTAATCAGTACTAATAAAATTGACTTACTAGATTAATTATGATTTACGCATTTGTGACCATCAGTACCACATTTGGGCTTTTTTCACCCTTTTTGAACGTCTTAAATCATAAGTCTGACCAAATCTTCCAGCATCACGTGTTGGATTCACAACAGTAGAGGGTTGTGCCTCCATAACATCTGGTGATATAGTAGATTGCTGATCAGGTTCTTCAATTTCTTGAACAACCTCCTGCGTAGGCAGTAATGAACCACCGGGTGCTAGGTCGAGATTAAAGCTTGGACAATAATCAGTTGATTCCTGAACATGTTGAACAACATCCAGCTGAGCAGGTTCTTGAACTTCTTGAACATTATCCTGGGTAGGCAGTAATGAAACACCGGGTGTTAGGCCGAGATTAAAGCTTGGACAATAATCAGTTGGCTGCTAAACAGGCTGAACCATATCCGGTTGAGCAGGTTCTTGATTTTCTTGATCCTCATTCTGCTTAGGCAGTAATGAACCACCGGGTGTTAGGTCGAGATTAAAGCTTGAACAATAATCAGTTGGTTGCTGAACATGATGCTGTATAGGAGATGGTTGTGCTGAAAATTGAGAAGCGCTTATATTTTGACCATCATTTTCCTCCTCAAGAACTGACTGATTATCTCCAAATACTGCATCACCGGGATCATATTCATCGTCCCCTAAAGCTGTTGGTACAACTGCATCAATGGACGCCTCACCATCTATACGACGTCGGATTGAACGCACACCTCCACGACCTCCACCATGGCCACCCCGTTTAAGGCATCGACCAGGAACCTTTATTATAACTTTTTCTTTATCCGGACGTTCTTCCAGTGGTAAAGCCACAAAAAACTCATGAACCGAACGTTATTGTTAGGAATATGTGTATTAGTTTGATGATAAGTTAAACAAAACACTTAAGTAGAAATCTAGTATTTGTAGCCTCAACGGATAAGACCATTTTGACAATCCGTTGAAGGAGTAGCTTTACTTAGAAATAAGTTTAGTATTGTAGCACATTTCATTCTCTGTATTTAAGTTGTAATTCTTAGATGTTGTAGGAAATTATCAGTCATGTTGACTACTAGTGGATATGCAAATAGGAGGGCTAATTGTAAATATTTCATGCCTTGTAATTTTGTATAAGTGAAGTAGTATCAACTGATATTAAAGGCCTTCAACGGATGAGAAACAAAGCTTCAACGGATGTCTCTAAAGCTTCAACGGATAACATCCATCAACGGATGAGTACTTCAACGGATAAAGCTTCAACTGCTAATGCATCAACGGATAAAGCTTCAACGGATAAAGTCATCAACGGATGAAAGCTTCAACGGATGCTTAGTTCAATAGCAGTTGATAGTGATAATTCATAAGCTGACAGAGGCACATGGGTTGACGGAGACAAACTGGAATGTGGCAGCCTCTAGGAGGAATCAAGAAAATGCAGCATTTCCATTCTGGTGAAAACAAGGAAGTATTCAAAGATTCACAACTAAACCTAAATTGCATTGGATAGAGAAATGAAGAAGAAACATGTGAAGAATCTTTTAATTGTATTTTACAGTTTTGTCTTCACTTGTAAACTTGGTGATATATAAACCAAGTAGCAGCTAGTAATTAGAGTGTGAATTTTCCAGAGCTGTTTAGAAAAATCCGGAGAGAAAATCATCTAGTTTGTACTAGGAAGCAGCTGTGATTTAATTCTTTGAATCACAAATTTTATGAAATAACACATCTATGGTGGAACAACAAATCCACCAGAAAAGTTTTTTTTAAGTCTGTTATGTTCTTTACATTTGTATTTGAATATATATTTGTCTGCATTAGCTCAAAGCAATTCACACACACACTTGTTCATCAAAACACATAGCCTAGAAACTGCTCAAAACTTGAAAAAGTTTTGAGATTTACATTCAACCCCCTTCTGTAAATCTCATTGTTAGTTCACTGGGAATAACAATTGGTATCAGAGCAAGCTCTTAACTTACAAAGAGTTTAAAGATCTATTCTACTAACATCATGAGTCAGAAGAATCCTCCTGCTACCATCATAAGTAGGAAATATATTGGTATAAAGATTCCAGTCCTGGAAAAAGATAACTATCATCACTGGAAAGTGAAGATGCATTTACATCTACTCTCTCAAGATGAAAGCTACATCAACTACATTGAAAATGGCCCTCACATCCCTCACAAGGTGGCTACAGCTGCTACTGCAACAGTTGCTGTTGGACAGTCCATTCCCAATCCAAAAGCAGAATGGACTATTGAAGATATTGAAGAGATTCGCAAGGACAAGAAAGCCATGAACATTCTGTTTAATGGCTTAGATCAAGATATATTTGACAATGTCATTAATAGCCAAACTGCAAAGGAAGTTTGGGATACTGTGCAAATCATATGTGAAGGTACTGAGCAGGTTAGAGAGAACAAAATGCAGCTTCTCATTCAACAGTATGAATACTTTTATTTTGAAGAAGGAGAATCATTAAATGATACCTTCAACAGATTTCAGAAACTGTTAAATGGATTGAAGCTGTATGGTAGAGTTTACCAAGTCAAGGACTCCAACTTAAAATTTCTGAGGTCTCTACCAAAGGAATGGAAGCCTATGACTGTTTCTCTAAGAAATTCTCAAGATTATTAGAACTTCACACTTGAAAGATTATATGGAATTTTGAAGACTTATGAACTTGAGATGGAGCAAGATGAGCTGTTGGAAAAGGGAAAGAGAAAAGGAGGATCAGTTGCACTTGTAGCTGACAATGAGAAGATTGAAGCCAAGAATGAGGAAAAGACAATGCCAAGTCTCAAAATTGGCACAAGCAAATCAGAATCAAGAAAGGGAAAGGAGCAAGTAGCTGAGGATGAAGACAATTCCAGTCAAGATGACTCTGATGATGTTGATGAACATCTGGCTTTTCTGTCCAGGAGGTTTGCAAAGATGAAATTCAAGAAAAATACAAAATTCACTAAGTCAAACAAAAATATGGTGGAAAAATCTAAGTTCAAATGTTATAACTGTGGCATTAGTGGACACTTTGCAAATGAGTGCAGGAAGCCAACCTCTGATAAGAAGAAATTTGAGCAAGTTGATTACAAAAAGAAGTATTTTGAGTTGCTCAAACAAAAGGAAAGAGCTTTTCTCACTCAAGATGATAGAGCAGTAGATGGAACCAATGAAGATGATGATATGGAATATGTCAACCTAGCCCTGATGGCTAATTCTGATGAAAATGAAACTAGTTCATCAAGCAACCAGGTAATTACTACTGACCTCTCTCAGCTTTCTAAAATTGAATGCAATGAAGCCATAAATGATATGTCCAATGAATTATATCATTTACGTGTTTCCCTTAAATCACTAGCTAAAGAAAACACAAGAATCAAAGAGAATTTTTTAAGTGATAGGAATGCTGTGTTAGAGGATCAGGTAATTGAGCTTGAAAAGATTAAAATTAAATGCTTGACTGTTGAGAGTGAACTAGAAGAAGCTGTTAAGAAAGTAGAAATTCTTTCTAAACAGTTAGAAAGTGAGCAAGAGGTAATCAAGGCCTGGAAAATATCTAGGAATGTTAGTGCTCAGATTGTCAAGGTTCAGGGAATTGAATCATTCTGTGAGAATGCCTAGAAGAAAAACAAAAAGGAGTTAGAATTAATTGATGGATTGTCAACGGATGTGGAATCAATGGATGATGAAAGTTATCCGTTGAAGGAAGAAAAAGAGCATCCGTTGAAGGCTCATCAATTAAAACAGACAAGTGATTCTAAAAAGAAAAATCTCAATAAGAAGGTTGGTTCAACTTTCAAGAACTTTGTCAAAGAAGGAGCTAGCACATCCAAAGATGCCAGTAAGGTGAATATAGGACACATGACTTTAGATCAGTTGAAAAATAGGCTTAAGTTGGTTGAAGATAAAAAGGAAACTAAAAGAAAATCTAATAGAAATGGGAAGGTAGGGATTAACAAACACAATAATTACACACCTGATAAGTATGCTCCTAGAAAAAGCTGTGTGCAATGTAAAAGTGTTAATCATCTATCTGATAATTGCAAATCTGTTAAGAATTCTCCCATGCCTTTAACTCCCTCCATGCCTAACATGTCTATGTCACCTCTGCATGCTACCTGTTAGGTCTCATCAGAATCCTCATGCACATTTTGCAAACATGCCATATGTTAATAATCCTTATTTTACTGCATTCAGTATGCCTCAGATGCCATACAACATGCCTATGTGGAATAATATGTTTGCACAATCCATGCCTTATCAAATTCAACCAAATGTGCTAAATGATTCTGTGACTAACCCTACACTTCAACCAACTACATCTGAGACCAAGGTTGACCCAAAGTTACCTAAGTCAAAAGATGCAGGAGGAATGAAGTCTAGGAAAAAGACTAACAAGGCTGGACCCAAGGAAACTTGGGTACCAAAATCAACTTGATTGATTTTGTTGTGTGCAGGGAAAAAGAAGGAATCTATGGTACTTGGACAGTGTTTGTTCAAGACACATGACAGGAGATTTCACCCTGCTCACAGAGTTCAAGAAGAGAGCTGGCCCTAGCATAACCTTTGGAGATGACAGCAAAGGGTTCACTATGGGATATGGCTTGATTTCAAAAGAAAATGTCATCATTGATGAAGTTGCATTAGTTGATGGTCTCAAACACAATCTATTGAGCATCAGTCAACTATGTGACAGAGGGAATACTGTTTCCTTCAATTCTGAAGCCTGTGTTGTCACAAGTAAGAAGGACAACAAAGTGGTTCTAACTGGAGTTAGAAAAGGGAATGTGTACTTAGCTGACTTCAATTCTATAGATTCAGAATCAATTACTTGTCTTCTCAGCAAAGCAAGTCCAGATGAAAGTTGGCTATGGCACAAAAATCTATCCCATTTGAATTTCAAGACAATGAATGATCTAGTCAAAAAGGACTTAGTTAGAGGAATGCCTCTAGTGGAATTCACAAGGGATGGGTTGTAAGAAAGGAAAGCAAAAGAAAGCATCATTCAGTAAGAAGCTTGAATCTGCAATTGATGAACCATTACAACTGCTACACATGGATCTTTTTGGACCTGTCAATGTATTGTCAATTTCAAGAAAAAGATATTTCCTAGTGATTGTAGATGATTTCTCAAAGTTTTCATGGACTTACTTTCTTGGATCAAAGGATGAAGCTAGTTAAATCATTATCAATCATATCAAGCAAGTCAACAATCATCCAGATTTCAAAGTAAGGAATATCAGGAGTGACAATGGTACTGAGTTCAAGAATTCAACCATGAAGTTGTTCTGTGAAGAAAATGGGATCATGCATGAGTTCTCAGCTCCAAGGACTCCACAACAAAATGGTGTGGTGGAAAGGAAGAACAGATCACTAATTGAAGCTGTAAGAACAATGCTTGAAGAGTCAAAACTCCCAACATACTTTTGGGCTGAGGTTGTTAACTGTGCATGTTACACTCAGAATATTTCTCTAATTAATCAGGCAAAAGGCATGACTCCCTATCAATTGTTCAAGAGAAGAAAACCAACTTTAAACTTTCTGCATGTCTTTGGTTGCAAATGCTACATTCTAAGGAATCAACCTGATCACAAAGGGAAGTTTGATGCAAAGGCTGATGAAGGAATATTTGTTGGTTATTCTGCTGGAAAATTATATAGGGTCTACAATCTAAGAACCAACATTGTCATGGAATCTGTGCATGTTGTGTTTGATGATAAAAAGATTGATGGACTAACAGATGAGGGACATCATGAAGGACTCAAATTTGACAACATTGAAATATATTGTGATGATAGTGAAGATGAGAATGATGGAGAAGGCACCTCGAAAAGAATTCAAAATATGCCTTTGGATAATGCACAGAATGCTGCATCCGTTGAAAGTCATAATTCAGCTTCCGTTGATAGAAGCAATGCAGCATCCGTTGAAAGACAAAGTGCATCATCCGTTGAAGTTCATAATGAAGCATCCGTTGATCACAGTCTGTCAACGGATAATCATTTCACTTCATCAGTTGATAGAACTCCCGATTCCTTTCAAAGGATCAGCAACTCAGGGGGAGTTTCAACCAATCAACATTCTATTTCACCTCATGACAATACTGAGGCAACCTCATCTAGAGCTAATCTACCACCTCAAAGGAAATGGACCAAGAATCACCCTTTTGAACTGATCATTGGTGATGCTACATCTAAAGTGCAAACTAGAAGGGCTACTCAAGATGAATGTCTGTATAGTAGCTTTCTATCACAGGAGGAACCTAAGAGAGTGGAAGAAGCTCTATTGGATCCAGATTGGATTTTAGCAATGTAAGAGGAGCTAAACCAATTTGAAAGAAACAAATTATGGAAGCTGGTACCCAAGCCAAAGAACAAGAGTTCTATTGACACAAAATGGGTATTCAGAAACAAGATGGATGAAAATGGCATTGTCATAAGGAATAAAGCCAGATTGGTTGCTAAAGGCTATTCTCAACAAGAGGGAATAGATTTTGATGAGACATTTGCTCCAGTTGCAAGACTTGAAGCCATCAGAATCTTTCTAGCCTATGCAGCCCATGCCAATTTCAAGGTCTATCAAATGGATGTCAAGAGTGTATTTCTGAACGGAGAATTGGAGGAAGAAGTTTATGTAAGACAAACTCCAGGATTTGAAGATCCAAATTTTCCAGACTATGTGTATTATCTGTTGAAAGCACTCTATGGACTAAAGCAAGCACCTAGAGCCTAGTATGAGACTTTGTCAAAATTTCTTCTAGATAATCACTTCACAAGAGGTACTGTTGACAAAACTCTTTTCTTTAGAAATGTTAATGGCTCTACAATACTTGTTCAAATCTATGTAGATGATATTATATTTGGTTCTACAGATGATAAGCTTTGTAAAAAGTTTGCTAAGTTAATGCAAAGTAAATATGAAATGAGCATGATGGGAGAGCTAACTTATTTTCTTGGTTTACAAGTTAAACAAGTTAGTGGTGGAATTTTCATTAGTCAAACTAAATACATTTATGATCTTTTAAAGAAGTTTGACTTAATGGATTGTTCATCTGCAAAAACTCCCATGGTCACTGCCACCAAGCTTGAATTAAACAAGGCTGAAAAGTCTGTAGACATTTCCAGTTATAGAGGCATGGTTGGCTCACTTTTATATTTAACTGCTATTAGACCTGATATAATGTTTTCTACATGTCTCTGTGCTAGATTTCAAGCTGACCCTAAAGAGTCTCACTTAGTGGCTATTAAAAGGATTTTCATATATCTCAAAGGGACTCCAAATCTAGGAATTTGGTACCCTAGAGAGTCTGGTTTTGATCTAATTGGCTACTCAGATGCAGATTATACAGGTTGCAAAATAGACAGGAAAAGCACAACTGGCACCTGTCAATTTCTAGGGAATAAGCTTGTGTCATGGTTCAGCAAGAAGCAAAATTATGTTTCAACATCAACAGCTGAAGCTGAGTACATTGCTGCTGGTAGTTGCTGTGCACGGATACTGTGGATGAGGAATCAACTATTTAACTATGGACTAACTGTTGTCAAAATTCCTATATTCTGTGACAACACAAGTGCCATTTCCATTACTGAAAATCCAGTGCAGCACTCAAGAACCAAGCACATTGACATCAAATACCACTTCATAAGGGAACATGTGATGAAAGGTACAGTGGAACTTCATTTTGTTCCAAGTGAAAAGCAGATTGCAGACATATTTACCAAGCCACTTGATGAATCAACATTCACAAGATTAGTAAGTGAGCTAGGTATGCTTAATTATTCATAAATTCATGTCCTCATTATAATCTGCTTTGAAGCCTGAAATGAATTTGTGGCAAGAACAAAGTTGGCTTTAAGTAAAGTTTATTCTATCAATGGATATTCCCTATCCGTTGAAAGCCAAAACTGTTCTATCAACGGATGTTCATTATCCGTTGAAAAACAAATACATTTCTGGTAATTTTATCCTTCAACGAATAAAATAGTGTTAATCTTCAACGGATAACTATTTACCTCATCCGTTGAAGTGTCACATCAGTTACTTTAAGTGAGTCACAGCCGTTGATTCGTTTACTTAACCGTTGATACATATATACACAGTTGTATGTATTTGTATTAAAGGCAGTTTTCAGAATTTTTACAGTTTTCTTTATTCTCAAACGGCTGTAATTTAATTAAAAGTATCATTTAATCATTTTATTTATGTTTTAATTCGAGTAAGTATAAAAGCCCATTGAATTCTTATTTTCACTTTACGCTTTCTTGCAATTTTTACTCTCTTTCTCTCCCAAAACTCTCAATCTTTTCTCTGCAACCTCTACTCACAACAATGGCACCAGTAGTCAAGATTATGTCTCAGTCTGGCTTTGTTTATGAAAAGAACAATTTCGTAGCCTTGGTTGAAAAGAATGAAGCCCACTCAGATTATCACAAGATGATGAACTTCATCAAGAACTGAAAACTAAGCTATGCAATGCTGGAAGCCCCAACTATCTATTGTGAGGTAATTGAGGAGATTTGGACAACTGCAGAGTTTAACTCCACAGATATGACCATTACTTTCTCTCTCAAAGGTAAGGATTACTGTATTAACTGTGATGATATACAGTCTTGCTTTAAACTACCTGAGAATAATACCATGACACCACACACTGATAATGATGTATCAGCTATGTTAGATTCCATAGGCTATTCTTTTGATTCTGCTAGTTTAGGGAGCATTAGAAGAAAGGGCCTTAGGAAAGAATGGAGTTTTCTTGGAGATGCCTTTATCAAGGTTTTCTCTAGGAAGATTAGCAATTTTGATGTCATAACTTCATCTCTTGTTAATATGCTCTATATGCTAGTTTCTGATAGGTACTTTAATTTTAGCAACTATGTCATGCTAGAATTAGGTTCCAGGTTAGGTAACAAAGCTAATAGACCTCATAACATCTACTATGCTAGATTCTTTATGTTATTGGCTAACCATGTTGCTGAAGGTTTGGTCATAACTAATGAGAGCAATAAACTCAAATGCTGGGCACAAGAAAAAAGGGTCCTTGTAGACCTTGTGAGTATTAACCTCAACAGCCAGGTGCCATTGGTATATTTGCCAATAATGAATGCACCTCAGGTAAGTGAGGTAAATACTTCTGCAACTCCTACTTCTTCCAACCACATTATTTCTTTGCCTTCTAGTGTGGCAATGGAATTTGTTTCTTTATCCCAACAGATTCCTACCAAAGCCACCAAAACTAAAATTCCAAAACACAAGTCAAAGAAAACCACCTCTGTTGTTTCTCAAAAGACAACAGTTGTAACAACTACCATAAACCCTGAAGGGAGTGAACAGGGTGTGAGTGGTGAGGGGAGGGGTGAACATCAAGAAACCCCCCAGGATAAGGTGGGAGAGGTGAGTGGTACCCTAGCTAGCCAAGCCACAGTTTCTCAAAAGACTGTGGTGGTTCAAAAGGAGTCAAACACATCCCTAGTTGCATCCTCCCAAAAGGATGCAGCTATTGAAAATAGTCCCCAACCAGGGACACAGAATAAAAGAGGGAGGGACACTGAAGCCACACATTCACCTATCAAAGCCTTTTCAAGAAGAAAGAAGGCTAAAACCATAGTTTCAACACAAGGGGCACACAATACACAGATACATCCACCTGTATCTTTGCCTTCTCAAATACAGCTTGATGTGGCTCCAGCAAATGTGGAGTCACAGCCTCATTCTCTCATAATAGACACACATCAATCACCAAATTCTCCATCACCATCTCTGGATGTGGATATGATATTCACATCAATTCCTGATTCTCCCTCTTTAAAACTCAGGGAGGAGCCCCTCTCAAATCCTGGTGATCATCATCTTTTAGATAATTTGTTGGATCATCAGCCAATTCTTTTAGACTTAGTTGAAGAATCTGTGTCACCTCACTTAAAATCAATTCACACAGATTCAACAATTATGTCACTTTCAAAATCTACATCTTTTCCTTCTTCAACGGATATCTCTCATCCGTTGACAAGTGGTTGTTCTTTGACGGATAAGCTTAACAGCAGTTATCCGTTGATATCATCAGTTTCCACTTTAACGGATACTCCCTATCCGTTGATGGTCTCTACACATATAACCGAATCAATTCCAAGTGTAGAAGACATGGTTACTGTACAATCACTTCTAGGATTGAGGGAAGGGAGTGATAATTTGAGTGAGAGGCTGGGTTGCTCCCAGGAAAAAGGAGAGGTTGAGAGTCAAAATATGCATGATATTTCTTCCAGCATGGTAAAAGTGAGTGAGGGGAGTGCCACCTTAGTAGGTGAGGGTGAGGGTGTGAGGGTGTGTGTGAGCCACGGGGAGCCCCTGATGCAAGAATATAGAGAAAATGAGAGAAAAGCAGGTATAGAAGCTATAAGGGTGGATCCAGCCATTGCTAGTGAGTCAATGATTGTGGATGATGCTGAAAAGGGGAGACAATTTCAGCAACATTACAAAGCTGAAATTGATAACATTTCCTTGGATGCTGACACTTTTACTCATCCTGTTTCAGCCTATCAACTGTTGGCTGCTCAGGGTAATGTGGAGTCAGAGCAGACTTTAAACATAGTGCACACTTCAGAATCTCTTCAAAGAGATAAAGCTGCTGTTAATAGGATGCCTTCTCAAGCTGGGAGCCATCTGAAGAATTTGAAGTAAATTCTAATGATGATGACTCTGTTTCTTTGGAAGGGAGCATGAACTTAGGGGGAGATGCAGGCCCAAGTTCTGTTCCAGATTTACCTGAATGGGCATGGACAAAGAAATTTACACCAGGACAGTTTGGTGTAGCTTTGGTCAAGCAAGTTATGGCTATTCAAAAGGCCCTTCAGGAGACTACAGATGCTGGTACCAAGGCTATTCTTCAAGCTCATCTAGAATCTCTGCATCTCTTGCAGTTGCAGCATATCAGATAGAATTTGAGTGTGGATGACCTCAGAAAGGATATTGCTGATCTGAAATCCTATAATTCTGAGAAGTTGGATTTAGTCATGCCTTATGGTACAATGCAAGATTTGTTGCTGAGATTGAGGAGAGAATCTGATGTTGACAAGAGGCTGGCCAAGTTAGAAAACAGAGTTCAAGTCATTGAAGACTCTGTGGTCACCATTCTTCAAAATCAACAATCTCAGACAAATCTACTATTGCAGCTGGCAAAAGCACAAGGCTTGGCCCCTATACTTGATGATAACAAAAAGGGGGAGAATAAAGGGGAAGGGGAAGGAGAGCCATCAACAAAAGTTCAAATATCTAAAGTGCTAGTTCCTGCCATCACCACTTCTCCAACACTTCAAATTAAAGGAAAGCTTGATGGAATTGATCTAATCCAGATAGCAGCAGCTGAGATGAAAGTCAATGAGCAAAGGAGGAAAATTGATGAAAGGATGCAACAAATTTTTTGTTCTACAACTTCAAAATCACAATCTGTGAAGCATAGCACAAAGGTGGAGCCAATCACTATGGAGCTCAAGCTAGTAAGGAGGAATAAGGTTGGAGAGACTTCTTCCAAGAATCTGAAACATATGGTTCTCAAGCCCAACAACAGATCCAATAAGGACTCTACAAAGAACCCTCTGAGCCTTGTTCAGTTGAAAGGAGTGGATTTTCCTCTTTCAAAGCCTGATGAAGACAAGGTTTTGGGTGGTAATATCATGAAGCACATGGAGACCAAGGATGTGGTTGAAAGAATGAACATGGCTATTATCTTTGGAGAGGGAAAGAGTATCTGTGTGATATAAGGACATCCCAAATTCTCAATAGCCAAGAGGGAAGAAGCCAGAAGGTTGAAGGAAGAAGCTAAAAAGCTAATGGCTGACAAAAGAGCACAAGCAAAGCTTGAAAAACAGCTAAAGTCAAGTCAAGCTGAAGAAAAGAAAGAAATTGAAGACAAGGGTGAAGATGTAGGCATGGGGGACATGCTTAATGATGATGTGGAAGAAAGAAGTAATGAAAGAAAGGAATGGCAGAAAGGGAACAGAAAGAAGGCCAATGCAAAAAGGAAGATTGTAGATGAAACTGAAGAAACCCAATCAAAATCCAAATCACTACCTTCTATTCCTGAACCCATTGTGCCTGGCCCCTTCATAAACATCCATGGTGAAATAATCACTCCTAAGGAGGAACCAATTGATTGGGACACCATCAAATTGCACACTTTCTTAACCACTTCTCCACCATCAAAGAAACAGAAAAGAAAAATCAAATCAACACCTCCTCTAACCTCAATCAAATTCACTCAGAAGCCTAAGCCACAAGCCTCAAAGGATGATTATGTTCACATTTGTGACATAAAGGAATTTACAGATATTGAACTATATCTGGATGAGCTAGAGGAAGTAAGGGGAATAGATGCCTACAGATAACTTCCAGAAAGACTAGTGTTCAAATATAAAGGAAGTGGGGAAATGACTTGGCCTCTTTACAAAATTCTGGATGAAGGCTATTCTACCTTGGTTAGAGTCTACTCAGCTATAAAAAGGGATTCTGGCTTTACCAGGACTACCAAAACTGAGATTCTCAACAAGATTGCCAGCATAAGGAAAACTTGGTGGGAGCCCAATGCCTTGCCTAGAAAATTACTCATCCCAGAGAGAGGAATTACAGTTAATAAATCACCTCATTGGTTGATGGAGTTCAGAGACAATAAAGGAGTCGGAAGATTTTTCAGACTTGAAGATCAGCTCAAGATTGCCAGTAATGAAACTCTCAAGGATATACAATCTAAGTTGGACATCAATGAAGAAGATGAAGTTGAAGTCTACAGACAACTCCAACTCCAAATAGAGGAGAATGACAGGAGGCTAGGGAAGAAAACAAGGGATCAAAGGAAAAGAAATTAATCTACTCAGGCTAAAGGAGCACCCTTGGAAATAATGTAATTCTTCAATTCTATCTCAGTATACACATTTTTGCAGCACTTTTGAATTTCTAATTTATTTCAGTTCATATGGTTGATAAGTGTTTTGTTATCATCAAGTTAAACCCAAATTTATGCCTACAGTTCTAGTAGACATAAATAGGGGGATATTGTTAGGAATATGTGTATTAGTTTGATGATAAGTTAAACAAAACACTTAAGTAGAAATCTAGTATTTGTAGCCTCAACAAATAAGACCATTTTGGCTATCCGTTGAAGGAGTAGCTTTACTTAGAAATAAGTTTAGTATTGTAGCACATTTCATTCTCTGTATTTAAGTTGTAATTCTTAGATGTTGTAGAAAATTATCTGTCATGTTGACTACTAGTGGATATGCAAATAGGAGGGCTAATTGTAAATATTTCATGTCTTGTAATTTTGTATAAGTGAAGTAATATCAACTGATATCAAAGGCCTTCAACGGATGAGAAACAAAGCTTCAACGGATGTCCCTAAAGCTTCAACGGATAACATCCATCAACGGATGAGTGCTTCAACGGATAAAGCTTCAACTGCTAATGCATCAACGGATAAAGCTTCAACGGATAAAGTCATCAACGGATGAAAACTTCAACGGATGCTTAGTTCAATAGCAGTTGATAGTGACAATTCATAAGCTGACAGAGGCACATGGGTTGACAGAGACAAACTGGAATGTGGCAGCCTCTAGGAGGAATCAAGAAAATGCAGCATTTCCATTCTGGTGCAAACAAGGAAGTATTCAAAGTTCCACAGCTAAATCTAAATTGTATTGGATAGAGAAATGAAGAAAAAATATGTGAAGAATCTTTTAATTGTATTTTACAGTTTTGTCTTCACTTATAAACTTGGTGATATATAAACCAAGTAGCAGCTAGTAATTAGAGTGTGAATTTTCCAGAGCTGTTTAGAAAAATCCAGAGAGAAAACCATCTAGTTTGTACTAGGAAGCAGCTGTGATTTAATTCTTGGAATCACAGATTTTCTGAAATAACACATCTCTGGTAAAACAACAAATCCACCAGAAAAGTTTTTTTTAAGTCTGTTATGTTCTTTACATTTGTGTTTGAATATATATCTGTCGGCATTAGCTCAAAGCAATTCACACACACACTTGTTCATCAAAACACATAGCCTAGAAACTGCTCAAAACTTGAAAAAGTTTTGAGATTTACATTCAACCCCCCTTCTGTAAATCTCATTGTTAGTTCACTGGGAATAACAGTTGAACAGTGTGCCATCCGAGAGTAGCTAATTCGCTAACCTCTGGTGGTACATTATCAGTACGTCTTGCTATAGACTTGAATAATTCTCCCTGTGAAAAATAAATACTTCATATTAGTTCACTGATGTACGCAAGTACATACTTGAAATCTCGATAACTTAGATTTTGTAATATACTAATACTGTTTCATTTGCATAAGAGCCAGTTTATTCCGATAATTAAGACGATTTCACTTAATCTGATTACTTTTTTACTAGGCATGAAATTTGGATTTGATTTAGTAACTGATGCAGACAGGTACTTTTCATCATGGAAAAGTGAAGATGATCCAGCCCCTGGTAATTATACTTATCGAATTAATAAGAATGGTTATCCACAGATATTTCTGTGGAGAGGTTCAGTTTCCTGGTACAGGATTGGACCTTGGATTGGCTCAAAATTTAGCAGCATTCCATTGGACACTAATGAAATCTATAGACAGAATTTTGTGATAACTGACTCAGAATCATAATCATCAACCTTTTTAGCCTGCTCATCAAAACCATTGCCTAAATATCTGATCATATCATCCAATTTAATCTCCTATTGTCAACTAACCAGGAACCATAATCAGTACCCTCCTCCTGATGTTCATCATCACCTCCATTAATTTGTTGTGCAGCAACAACAGTACTTCAACCCGAAGTATCCGAAGAATGCATCACATGGTTCAATAATAACAAACCAATAACACAATCACGTAACTTCATCTCCTCCTCATCATCCCCATCCCCATCCTCATTATACACAATAGACACTCTCATCTTAATTCCTTGATGTTTCCTCCTGGCTTTAACATGCCACTTAGACACTAGCTGTGTACAATCAACCACCTTATTATCTCCATAATCATCATAATCATCCTCATCATTATCATCATCATCTTCGGATAATATCCACATCATAGTCCTTAAGATATTATATGTACTAGTGTTTTTCTAAAGAGTTATCCATATCATATTTGTACAAAGGTACTGGGAGGGAAAACTACAATATTTTATTAAGGTTATAAACTTAATCATCATAAAAAAGAATGCAAAATTTTATAATATTACAAGTATTAGCACATAGATAAATAAGGTTAATGGTAAAATGGATAGAGTTTAAATAATACTTACAACATAGACATGAAGTGCACCCATCCTAGAATGAAATCTTCGAAAACTGTGAATATACCAATTATAATATTCAGCATCTTCACTAGCACCATCAATCATATCTGACTCGCAAATAAAATTCAATCGAGATTTCCAAACATCAGTAGATGGTTGATGCTTCTGGACCCAATTGACAGATACATTTCCTTGTAATGTCAATCTATGGAGGTCACTCAAAAACTCAGGATTATCCGGAATATGTTGAAACATTCCAAACTGCCTCAAAACTCTATTAGGCTGATGAGGCTCCACTATGAAAATACAAATCAGCGGACCACAGTAGCGTCATATCTTCTGTCCACTCAAACAATAAGCAGGTAGCGAGTCCAAGACATGTACAGGGTAAGGATTCCATATAAAATGTGACGGCCCAATATCATCCAAAATTACCCGGTACACAGGAAAAGTACGTCCATTCTTCTCTGAAAAGGAATGACGCACAAGCCACCTATACAAAACATAAAACACAATATAAAATTTATCATAATAAAATTGAACCAAATTGCAATACAATATGAACTTTAAGCGAAAATAGCAAACTACAATATTTACTAGACAACTCAGATAACTAAAAGTAGTTAAATAAATTTAATTACCTCAATCCAAGAGGGCCAGCAAGCTGTCCAGCCCAAAATGATCATCAACCAAAGAGTGGTTAGTACGTAATGGTGCTATAGTTGGTAATCGCTCCCAAGCCCATAGTTGAAGCAATATCAAATAACCAGCATCTCATCTCGATCTAACTTGCAATATTTGCATAACTCTCTGTATAATAAGGCAAGAACAACAACGCCCCAATCATACTTACCACACGCATCGAGATCCCGAAGATATGGTATCCACATACAATATACTAAACCACTAGAATGATCAGTAAACATGGATCCCACAATCAGCTGTAACAAATAAGATCTAGTGTAGTGTCTAATTTCTTCATCAGATGCATTGTCATCCAACTTCTTTGGAATAAAAGTGTCAAACCAACTCAGTTACAACCTACTACCATTAAATCGATCGCTTGGAGGAAAATGCCCAAAAACTGATCCAACAATATCAGACCACGCCTCATCAACACTAAGAGTGGCACCAATAACAGGTTCACGGTCAACAGCCAATCCTGTAAGAATTCTAACATCCTGAAGTGTGATAGAACACTCTCCCACTGGTAGATGAAAAGTATGAGTTTCTGGTCGCCATCTTTCTACCAAGGCTGAAATGAGACCTCAATCCAGTTGTAGGGAAGAAACTCAAGCAATTCCGTAGAAACCAGTTGATTGTAATAATGGAAGCATATTACGGTGTAATTCAGGAAGTCGGGCCTTATTTAGATTAGAACGATGACATCGTTGAACATCACCACCACCGAGTCTCCAAACCTCTGTAGATCTATGTTCAGACTGTAAATGCAGGAGAGTAGGATCACGAGGTCCAGGATTCATATCCTAAATATAATTCAAATGGATTCAGAAAAACATAATGGCGCAATACAATATTAAACACACAAAATGATGCAGAACGTTAGTGGGTGTGCAAGGAAATGTGTGTGCAGGTATATCAATTTCTTAAATTATTGAACTCGTATATGAACATATTAAACAAATGAAAGCTTAACTAAATGTAATATCCTCATACTAAAATATAATGGACATATTATATAATATAAAAAAGACAGAATATGAAAAACATGGAAACTAATCAGCCATCAAACACCTATACAAAATGAACCACATTGCAATGCAATCTGAACTTCTGTAATGTATATGGATATATGAGTTGTCAATAATATACCTCGGATAATAGAAATGCACTAATAAACTATATGTATGTGATATAATGCTACATAGGAAAATCTGAAAATTCACTATAGTACAAATCAAATTACTACAATACTGATTCCAGTGTATTAGATACCAAAGACTGTTTGGATGAACTAGATAATAGTGTTTCATATTTATAAATTAGTAACTCAATAACAAAAACACATAAATGCAATCAATCATACAATATATTAATTATTAAAGTACAAATCATTAATATTCCTTACTCTAAAACACTTACAAACATGAAGATAGCAGCTTAAAAAACACATGAATGAAAAAGATTAGTTTAAAGACAACAAACACAACAATATATGTACGTATATAGATAAATGTACAAGAGAATTTACAACACATACAAGGATTTCTATGGTATATTATACGACTTATGTTGAATTGAAGAACCCTAATTTTTTCTCAATCATCCCTTGCAACTCCAGTTGTATATCTTTTCAGCAGAATGCTCATATTACGGGGTGTATGTCACTGCGGGGCTAAATTGGTCAATTCCTATAAACACATATCTTTTTGACGTTTATCTGTGATAGTTTGGGCCTTCTTTTTAGCTTGTGATGTTTTGGGCCTTTCAAGTTGAAAATGTGAGAGTTAGGGCCTTTTTTCTATTTTTACGTTGTACGTAAATGTGATGAGTTTGCGTACATTATACCCACTCGTAAAATATAAACCAAATCAAACATATTGAATATATTTTGCTTAGAGAAAGGTCTGTGGAAGGTAATATGAACGCAAACCCATGCCCCTATTCCTAAGAGAAGGGATACTGTTTCCGTGGAAACCCTCGCTTAGTGCATCACAAAATTTGTGTATGATTAAAATAAATAATAGCAAAGAGGTTAAATATTAATACAAAAATAATGTGATAAAAATAGAAGAGACAAATGTGAACACATGATTGTATTCAAGTGGGACGTACCTAATAAGCACTCATAAATAGGGCACACATTTTTTTTACCAAAAAGACGTAACTTGTGTTGATCGTTCCAATTTTTTTCCCGACTAATTAATAATTAATTGATTAATAATGATTATGCAGTAGTCCTTCTCGACCAACAAAAGACATGTCATCAATCAACAACTTCTTTATGTCTTTGTATCTAATGGTCGATGTTCGGAACATCCAATCACGTGTTGCACAAAATGATTTGATACCTAAATGGTAGCACTCTCGGTGGATATTAATTTACATCATCGCTCTTGAAAGGGAAATATTCATCGTAGACTTTACCCACTCGTAAAATATATATGTTGGATATGTTTAGTAGGTCGATTATATTTCTAAAATTAATTATAATAAATGTTCCTCTACGCATTAAAATTAATTAATTGCGATTACGATTAAATTAAAACACTTTTTTATATTTTAATACCACATCTTCATATCACGTGTGATAAATATAAATTAGTAAATCACCTAATACCCATCATTTATGTTGATAATCTGCAACTTTCTTCTATATTAATTACAAATATGAACTGAATAGATAATTCATTAATTATATGTTGTGAACAAAATTACAGAGAAAAAAGATAAGGGGTGAAACAAAGAAATTTATCTATCTATTATCTATTATTATATATATAATAGCCCAATATGAGGCATTGATGAGAAGAAATTGAACCCTGGTCTTGCAATTGTTATGCACAACTGTGACGCCCTCAATCTCGGGGTTAGGAAATGAGGACTCACACACCTCTAATCTAATAGTTAAATATGCATAAACCCCGATTAACTACTAACAGGATCAACAGGATAAAGTATGAGACAAGATTACAACTATCAATCATAAAATATAACTTACAAACCCAAAATACTATTAAATAAACAATATCGATTCCGGCTGGGAACCGACAGATAACCCATTGTATCTTTATACACTTCTTTCTAGGCGCGAGCTCACTCATAACAACTACTACCTGCTCTGGCAACCGGAAGCCCTCAACACGGTAGGGACCACCAGGTACGCTCTTACGAGCAGTGAGCCTAAGCCTGACCATCTTCTTGCTTAACTGCCATGGTTAGATTAAGACAAAACAAATGAGTATAAAACTCAGCAAGTAACTATATAGCAGTTCTACAATATCAAATCACAATATACTTTGAACAAACTAGGGCATTCTACTTTAATTAATCTAGGTGGCAGATTTCCATTTTTTTTTCTTTGGGATAAGGAAAGGTATCTGAAGAATAGTTGGGCTTTCAAGAAACAAGGCTCGAAACAGGACGAAAGCCGACATTCATCACAAATCATTATAGGATCAAAATAGATCTTTCGATAGAGGAAAACAACAGTATTTCAAGATATAGAATCAATCATATGATCAACAATTTCAAGAATCTGGGTTCTCGAGCCTTAAGCTCCACAATGACATAATCAACTCTTTTCAAAGCAATATAAACCATTTTCATTTCCAAAAATCAATTTACTGAATAAAAGTTTCAGTTCCCTTTTAAATACTCACTTAGAACCCTTGATTGGATCAATTTATCTTTCCATTTCATTATATACGGGTGATCAGCCCGTATCGACCTCCATTCCGGTCTTTAAGGTACCAATCGACATAATTTCGGCCTTAAATTGGACTAGTCCCACGAGCCTCTTACCATGACTGGACTAGTCCCACTAGCCTCTTACGTCTCTATCCAATCCATCAGGAATTCATTTGGAAAACCTTGAGTTTGGAAAAATAAATAGGTTTTCTAAAATTCATTTTATCATTACCAAGCATTTGAAATCATTCAGACTCTTTCAAGTCGAAACTCATTCTTAATTCAGATTTTAAAGAAACAAAGTTCAGGGAGTGAATCGAAGATACGCAAGGAACAATTCACAAGAATTCTGTATCATGGACGACAAGGCACTAAATAAGAAAGATCAGCATTGACTTAGGGATCAATAGAGTGATCAAGAGAATCGGGGTATCATTAAACATAGTTAACCAAGATAATCAATAGGTTCAATATGATTCATGGCATTATAGGTAACTTAAACAGAAAGGTCAGGTTATCAATGAGTGAAATCAATAGGCTTATCAATAACAGGTTATCAAGAACAGGGATTCTTTAAATCAATAACAGGGTTTCATAAAACATGGGTCTCATAAAACAAGGGTTTCATGCTTAAACAGTTCAATACTCTACATGGTATGAACAACATTTCCTTTATAATCATTTACACAAGTAATCAGAGTTACTTGCCTGAATTTGCTTTCCTGAGGGTTGAACTACTGCCACCTAGTAAATCATTTCCTTTCCTAGCCTGAATGCCCTCACGCTCCGAATCTACAATAAAACCAAAATCTTAATTAGATTCCCAACTCTCGTTCCCGGAACGATCCCACTATACGGTAACTCGATTATATTTTTGACTCGAGCATACGAATATAGCTTATACATATAAGCACATAGCACTTAGCACATAGCATAATCCTTATATACTTAGCATTCAAAGCGTACTTGCTTGACCTTGGCTATGTCTCAATTCACACTAACACGACTCTCTTTTACGAGTACAAGACCTATTTACAACCAAACATTTACGTATATACTATCGCTTATATCAATCAACTTAATTTCCTTTTCTTTTGATCCTTAATTCGAACCATACATACAAAACACATCCACATATATTCATTTTCAACCTCATATAAGCAAGCACAACTAATACAATTCACAAGGATCATTTAGCACTTAAATTTCATCCCTTTTTAACCAAATATCTGAATCTTA
The DNA here is from genome assembly GCF_009905375.1 of Apium graveolens. Taxonomy (NCBI): domain Eukaryota; kingdom Viridiplantae; phylum Streptophyta; class Magnoliopsida; order Apiales; family Apiaceae; genus Apium; species Apium graveolens. The sequence continues at coordinate 190,006,581 of NC_133657.1, forward strand.
CTTTTATTAAGATCGAAATCAACACTCCCGTTTAATTACCAAAATTCGAACATATCACTTCTTAATCTTTATCATGCAATCAAAATCTCACTTAGCAATTCAATCCACTTAATTTCACCTTTTTATTCCTAAGAATCCATTCGGGTTTTTCCATAAATCAACATACAAGAATGGATTTTAACATGCAAGGCAATACATCACATTTCCCACTTATTTTAGTTCTTAACTAGATCATTCCATTCACTTAAACACCAAATCATGTAACACCTAACTCATTCAACCAACATGCATTTGCTCAATCAAAAATTAACCCCTTTTTATCTTGTTTTCATTCGGCAAGAACATAATTTTCAACTCAAGGACTAATCAATAACATGCACTAATTGATCTTCTTTAAAACTATCATGCAATCACCTTTAAGCCACATAAACCTAGTGTTCAACAAGATTAACCCACAAAACCCGAAGTCCTCTTCTTTATTAGCAAAAGCCGAAGCAAAAACTCACATGCAAATCCTCAATTTTTGATTTTCTAAGCAAAAATCATATGCACACATTCATTTTCTTCCTAACACAATCAATGGAATCTTTTAATCAAGCACACACTTGAATTTCATCAAAGAAACAAAACCCTTTTCTAAATTTTCAAGAAATCATAACATGCAACACTAAAATCCAACGATCACATCATGGAAAATCCACCGGCTCTCCTTTGGATCATGGCCAGTGGTGGTCGAACTTGAGAGATTCCATAACGGATCTCTTCTCGAGTTTATGACCTCCAATCACGCTTAAATTCACTCTCTTAGTTATGCATCAAGAAATTGTTTTTCTTAAACACAACCATAGTGATTACTTCAACAAAACCTTTATAATCACTTACATGCAAGTAGGAATCGAAGTATATACCAAGAATAACAACTAATGGAAGCAATATCTCGGTATTTGAGTGTGTTTTAATGGTTGCATGCGAGTGAGAGAGGTGAGAGATGAGAGAGCCGAGAGGGAGTAAGAGAGAGAGAGTGTGTTCGAAAGAGAGAGGAGAAAAAAAAGAAGAGAGAAAAGAGTGAGTGCACGGAAAAGAAGAAGAAAATGAGGGAGGAAGGAGTATTTTATACTCCACCAAGATTAAGGGCAAAATAGTAATTCAATAATTCCTTTTTGACTGGCGCTTTCTTTCTCTTTTTACTCAAATGCAATGAAATTTAAAATAAAAATATTTCTCTCTCGGAAAGATAAAATTGTCTTGAATAAAAATCTTTAACACGTAGGTTTCGAAATTAGCTTTCCAACCATTACTCATAATGAATTTTTGAGCGAACGGTTGATTTTATATGAATTTCGCAAACTTGCTTTAATAAATACATTTTCCACATAAAATTAATTTAAAAATGCAAAGATCAACAATCAAGTTCACTTATTATTTTTAAAAAGTCTTTAGGATCTTTACGAAGATAACAGAACAAATCCCATGTTTTTATTCTTCTTGGATGATTTTATAAAAATGCGCGAAGGTTAATTAAATCTTTACTTAAATCACGTAATTCCTTTAAAATTCACAAAATTGACACAGAACACATAGTCATGCACACAGTCAAGCAATCACACACATATAGTCACATAACGACTCAGGTCTGATCAGAGAATCTATCCCTCTTTAATCCTTATCCTCTTTTACGCGTACCGGGTCACGTTCAGCCTGACGGCCTGACGCTCAGCGTTTCGATTACGCTTCTCATTATCTTTGCCAATCAACATGTCTCTTAAGAGGCGAAATGCTTTATTCATTCACTTCACATATAATTCACATTTTATATTATTTAATTCCATATTAGGACGGGTTTCGTTCTACCTGACGGCCCGACACCAAGCTTAACTTCTAAGCTGACTCTTTAAATTGGAATGTTTTTATCCACGATCCTTAACTCTAGTATACAGATAAGACAAATAATCATCACTTAATCACATAATTATAATCTCATCACATAACACATACTTTATTTTCTTAATTACGACGCAAAATTCTCGGTCGTTACAATCTACCCTCCTTAAAAGGATTCTATCCCCAGAATCTAATCTAAGCAAACATATGGGGATACTTTTCTTTCATTTCGCTTTCTAATTCCCAAGTCGATTCTTCGACTAACGGATTTCTCCACAACAATCTAACTAGAGGTACAACTTTATTTCTAAGCGTCCTTTCTTTATGATCCAAAATTCGCACTGGTTGTTCTACATAGGACAAATCTGGTTGGATTTCCACTGGTTCCAACTCGATCACATGGCTCGCATCAGCATTATACTTCTTCAGGAGAGATACATGAAACACATTGTGCATATGTTGCATTTGCGGCGGCAGCGCCAATTCATACGCCACTTTCCCAACTTGTCGCAATACTTCAAATGGTCCAATGTACCTTGGACTCAACTTTCCTTTCTTTCCAAATCGAGTTAAACCTTTCCAAGGAGATATCTTCAACAAGACTTTGTCTCCAGTTTTAAATTGCTCATCTTTTCGTTCTTAATTCGCATACTTTGCCTGTCGGTCTTGAGCTGCAATTAATCTCTTTCGTATCATTTCAACATTTTCCTTCATTTGCTGAACTAGCTCTGGGCCAATTAACTTGTGCTCACCAACTTCGTCCCAATAAGTAGGGGATATACACTTTTTTCCATACAACGCTTCATAAGGCGGTATGCCAATACTTGCGTGATAACTGTTGTTGTAGGAAAACTCAATTAAGGGCAAATGATCGTCCCAATTTCCTTTGAAATCTATTGCGCAGGTTCGCAACATATCTTCAATCGTCTGAATTGTCTTTTCACTTTCTCCATCTGTCTGTGGATGATATGCCGTACTCATTTTCAACTTCGTTCCCAAATGATCATGGAATTGTCGCCAAAATCTTGAATTAAACCTTGGATCTCTATCAGACACGATAGATACAGGAACTCCATGACGCATCACGATCTCATCCAGATACAATTTGACCAACTTCTCTAATGAAAACCTTTCATTTATCGGCAAGAAATGTGCTGACTTTGTCAACCGATCGATTACCACCCAAATCGCATCGTGATTTGACTTGGTTTTAGGTAATCCTACCACGAAATCCATCGCGATATGTTCCCATTTCCATTCAGGTATGTCCAGTGGCTGAAGCAATCCGCTTGGCCTTTGATGTTCCGCTTTAACTCTTTGGCACGTGTAACATTTACTTATCCATTCCGCAATTTCCTTTTTCATATTTAGCCACCAATAATTCTCTTTTAAATCCTGGTACATCTTCATACTCCCAGGGTGAATTGAAAATCTCGAGTTATGCGCTTCTTGCAAAATCTCGTGCTTTAGTTCCACAATATTAGGTATCCAAATACGTGAGTTAACACGGTATATCCCTTTTCCATCCTTTTGAGTTCTAATTTCTTCTCCCGTCAACTTATTTCTTTCGCGATTCATCACTTTCTCTTGACAGCATCGAATCTTTTCCAAAATTTCAGGTTGAAACAGCATTACATAAATAACTTCATCTCCATATTATGGAGTCTGCACCTCTATTTCCATTTTATCAAAGTCTTTGATTAATTCTTCCGATGACGTTAACATATTCAACCTTTCCTTTCGACTTAAAGCATCAGCTACCACATTTGCCTTTCCAGGATGATAGTTTATCGCACAATCATAATCTTTGATCAATTCCAACCACCTTCTTTGTCGCATATTCAGTTCTTTCTGAGTAAAGATATACTTTAAGATCTTATGATCCGTATAAATCTCGCACTTTTCTCCGTACAAGTAATGCCTCCAAATCTTAAGGGCAAATACAATTGCTGCCAATTCCAAATCGTGCGTTGGATACTTTTGCTCATGCGGCTTGAGTTCCCTTGACGCATATGCTATTACTTTCCCGTGTTGCATTAATACGCATCCAAGTCCTTTATATGAAGCATCACTGAATATCACAAATTCCCCTTTATCATCTGGTAATACCAACACTGGGGCAGTTACCAATCTCTTCTTTAACTCTTGGAAACTTTCCTCACACTTTTCTGTCCAAACAAACTTCTCGTTCTTTCTGGTCAACTTTGTCAACGGAACAACAATCTTTGAGAAATCTTGCACAAATCTTCTATAGTATCCGGCTAATCCCAGAAAACTTCTGACTTCCGTCGGAGTCTTGGGTCTTTCCCAATTCATTACAGCTTCTATCTTGGCTGGGTCCACTTTAATTCCTTCTTTATTGACTACGTGACCAAGGAATTGCACTTCCTTTAGCCAATATTCACACTTTGAAAACTTTGCATACAGCTTCTCTTTTCGCAGAATTTCCAAGGAAATCCTCAAATGCTCCTTATGATCTTCTTCCGTCTTGGAGTAAATCAGTATATCGTCGATAAACACAATCACGAACTTGTCCAAATACTGCTTGAACACTCTGTTCATAAGATCCATAAATGCAGCTGGCGCATTCGTTAAGCCAAATGCCATCACCAAAAACTCATAGTGTCCGTATCTTGTTCGGAACGCCGTCTTGGGTATATCTTCCGCTTTGATCTTTACTTGATGATACCCAGATCTTAAATCAATCGTTGAAAGCACGAAGCTCCTTTTAATTGGTCAAACAAGTCATCGATCTGCGGTAGAGGGTAATTATTCTTGATCGTCAACTTATTCAGCTCACGGTAATCGATACACAATCGCATACTTCCATATTTTTTCTTTACAAACAACACCGGTGCGCCCCACGGGGATACACTCGGTCGGATCACTCCTTTGTCCAACAATTCTTGCAACTGAGCTGCCAATTCCTTCGTTTTAACCGGCGCCATGCGATAGGGAGCTTTCGACACTGGTTCCGTACCAGGAGCCAAGTCAATCGTAAACTCAATCTCTCTGTCTGGAGGTAGTCCAGGCAATTCATCAGGAAACATGTCTAGAAATTCCCTTACCATCGGAATATCGTCGATCTTTACAGATTCTTTCTCTACGTCCACGACATGAGCCAAATAAACTTCGCATCCTTGACGTATTAATCTTCTCGCCTCAATAGCCGTTAGAAATTTCTTCTCTTGCCTCTTTCCTTTAAATATCACTTCCTCACCATCCTTGGTTCTTAACTTCACTTTCTTACTTTTACATTCTATTTGCGCCTCATGGTTTGAAAACCAAATCATTCCTAGTATAACCTCAAATTCTCCTAACTTAAAAGGAATTAAGTCAGCAGAAAAGTGCCGACCTTCTATAGTCACATCACAGTCAGGGAAAATCTTATTAACAACAACTTTCTCTTGATTTGCTACCTCTATAATCAAATTAGGCTCTAGAGGGTATGCAACACAATTTACTTTATCAAGAATACTTTCAGAGATAAAAGATCTGGTTGCTCCAGAATCCATCAAAACTTTTACTTCTACTGAGTTTATAACAAGCATACCTGCCACCACGTCCACATCTTGCACCGCATCTTTCATTGACATGTTAAAGGTCCTAGCTCTGGGCTGAGCTGATGGTGCTGGGAGTGACGGCGGTCCAGCGATTCTGAGAACATTAGCCTTCTGCACAGGCTCCTTGCAATTCCTAGCCATATGGCCCACTTTACCACACTTGAAACAAGCCAAATCAGGCTTCCTTACTCCATTTGAACATTCTGAAGAATAATGCCCCTTCTGGTTGCACTTGAAACAGGTTATGTCCAGCTTATTACACCTCCCCGGGTGTCTCTTTCCACAGTTCCTGCATTCTTGCATCTGGGGTCTGCTTTCCTTTCCCGGTTGTCCAGCTTTCTGGAAACGGTTCTTCTGAGCTCCATTCTCGGGTCTAAACTTCTGGAACTTTTGGTTCTGACCTCCACCATTCTTCCCAAACTTCCCTCTGAACTTTGAGCTTCCTTGCTCTTGCTCAGAGCTTTCAAACTTCCTCTTTCTTCCTTCATTTTCTCTTCGAGCAGCTTCTCGCTCACCTTCTACTATCATTGCTTTCTGAACCAATGCAGAATAGTTCTTGATCTCCAACATTGCTATTTGACTCATAATCCACGGCTTGAGTCCCTGCTGGAACCTCTTAGCCTTCTTCACTTCAGTATTCACGTACTCAGGTACGAACCTTGACGATTCCGAAAACTTCACCTCATATTCTGCTACCGACATTTCCTCCTGTCTAAGATCCAGAAATTTCATCTCCAACTGATCTTGCATATAACTTGGCAAATACTTTTCCAGAAACATCTCAGTAAAACTTCTCCCAAGATAAGTCTTTGCCTTCCAACAACGCCTTAGAAGACTCCCACCAGGAACTTGCTTCATCCTTCAAATAATAACTTGCGTACTGAGCTTTCTTATCATCCTTAACTTCGGCTAACTCAAAGGATTTTTCCATCTCCCTCAATCACGACTGCGCTTTAATTGGGTCTGGCAAACCTAAGAACTCTGGGGGATAAACGGATTGAAAGTGCTTGAAATTTCCAACTTTTGGGGCCACAGGTTGTTGCAAAAGTTGAGCAAGTCTGCTCATCATGGTGGTTTCTGGGTTTATTTCTGGGTCTTGGGTGGGAATTTCTTCTTCTTGGTGATCTGGTGAGTTGGTCATTTCTTACAAACCTGATTGAGCAATTATTTAGCAATACGATAACATGGCATATATATAACAATAATTTTTTTTTATGAAATCTCTTTTGTGGGTTTTAAGTTTTACCCAATTTGCACATGCAATCCTATTACTACATAATTCTCATATCAGTGTTGTTTTATCATGGCACGGAATAGGGTTTTATGATCTTTAAACATGGTTATACGAAAACATGGTTGTATTTAAAACATGGCATTGAGAACAGTTTATAAGATAATCGAGGTGCACAAAGGAAAGCAAGATAATAGATTTATTTAATCAAAGGTTACATAGGGAATATTCTGGATATTAAGGTTCTGAATCAAGGTACAATAAATAGAAGGGTTAAACAGAGGAAAAACTGGAAAACATCCCCCTATCTACCCCTAACTTCCAACTACTACTGCTACTACTACACTATTCTGAAATACAACGAGATAAATGAAAAGGGATCCCGGCATCTGACCAAGTATCCCAAAGCCTACCGGCGCTGAAAACAACAACAACAATCTACGGGCTCAACCAACAGTCCCGTCTAATCATCTAGAATCTCTCTCAACACAACCAACATCCAGCGAATGATCTTATGCAGCCTCCGGGCCTCAGCATCAGCATCACTAGTGGATGGTCCCTCATCCAATCTCCTCCTGGCAACTTGCTCCACAATCTGAATCCTAGCTCTCCACTCCTCCATCACCACCGAAGTCCTCTGCCTAGAGTCTCTAATCAACCTATCTACCAAAGCTCCCAACTCAGGAATGCGGGAGTACACAAAGTCTCGGTCCTGGGCTAACTTGCCACCAACACTGACAGAAACAGTCTTAGGCATCTCCGACTCTGGCTCAGGGGCAGGGGTCTCTGAATCTGGCCTCAGGGGTGAAATCTGCATGGGGATCTCACTACTCTCAGAAGGGTCCTCCCCTGGGTCTGAACTAACATACACAGGCTCCTCTGGAGAGGGTGGAACGGGGTCCACAGGGGTACCAGTCAAGCTAATCTCTGAGTCTGAGTCACTACCACTACTAGGATCCTGAGAGAAAACACAAAACAGCAACCAAGAAATAATGTTAGGGGTTAAATAAAGCATCCAGCTAACTCACACCCTAACTCTAGTTTCCACTTTACCAATCAACACTTTCCTTAGACTATACCTAATAGTCTAACTCAACTCTAGATGAGTCGAACTCTCTCGCGACATAGATATATTCCCAAAATACCCCTTTATAAATCCTAACTTGTCTCAGGGACTAGATCCTGTAGCTCTGATACCAACTTGTGACGCCCTCAATCTCGGGGTTAGGAAATGAGGACTCACACACCTCTAATCTAATAGTTAAATATGCATAAACCCCGATTAACTACTAACAGGATCAACAGGATAAAGTATGACACAAGATTACAACTACCAATCACAAAATATAACTTGCAAACCCAAAATACTATTAAATAAACAATATCGATTCCGGCTGGGAACCGACAGATAACCCATTATATCTTTATACACTTCTTTCTAGGCGCGAGCTCACTCATAACAACTACTACCTACTCTGGCAACCAGAAGCCCTCAACACGGTAGGGACCACCAGATACGCTCTTACGAGTAGTGCGCCTAAGCCTGGCCATCTTTTTGCTTAACTGCCATGGTTAGATTAAGACAAAACAAATGAGTATAAAACTCAGCAAGTAACTATATAGCAGTTCTACAATATCAAATCACAATATACTTTGAACAAACTAGGGCATTCTACTTTAATTAATCTAGGTGGCAGATTTCCATTTTTTTTTCTTTGGGATAAGGAAAGGTATCTGAAGAATAGTTGGGCTTTCAAGAAACAAGGCTCGAAACAGGATGAAAGCCGACATTCAACACAAATCATTATAGGATCAAAATAGATCTTTCGATAGAGGAAAGCAACAGTATTTCAAGATATAGAATCAATCATATGATCAACAATTTCAAGAATCAAGGTTCTCGAGCCTTAAGCTCCACAATGACATAATCAACTCTTTTCAAAGCAATATAAACCATTTTCATTTCCAAAAATCAATTTACTGAATAAAAGTTTCAGTTCCCTTTTAAATACTCACTTAGAACCCTTGATTGGATCACTTTATCTTTCCATTTCATCATATACGGGTGATCAGCCCGTATCGACCTCCATTCTGGTTTTTAAGGTACCAATCGGCATAATTTCAGCCTTAAATTGGACTAGTCCCACTAGCCTCTTACCATGACTGGACTAGTCCCACTAGCCTCTTACGTCTCTATCCAATCCATCAGGAATTTATTTGGAAAACCTTGAGTTTGGAAAAACAAATAGGTTTTCTAAAATTCATTTTATCATTACCAAGCATTTGAAATCATTCAGACTCTTTCAAGTCGAAACTCATTCTTAATTCATATTTTAAAGAAACAAAGTTCAGGGAGTGACTCGAATATACGCAAGGAACAATTCACAAGAATTCTGTATCAAGGACGACAAGGCACTAAATAAGAAAGATCAGCATTGACTTAGGGATCAATAGGGTGATCAAGAGAATCAGGGTATCATTAAACAGAGTTAACCAAGATAATCAATAGGTTCAATATGATTCATGGCATTATAGGTAACTTGAACAGAAAGGTCAGGTTATCAATGAGTGAAATCAATAGGCTTATCAATAACAGGTTATCAAGAACATGGATTCTTTAAATCAATAACAGGGTTTCATAAAACATGGGTCTCATAAAACAAGGGTTTCATGCTTAAACAGTTCAATACTCTACATTGTATGAACAACATTTCCTTTATTATCATTTACACAAGTAATCAGAGTTACTTGCCTGAATTTGCTTTCCTGAGGGTTGAACTACTGCCACCTAGTAAATCATTTCCTTTCCTAGCCTGAATGCCCTCACGCTCCGAATCTACAATAAAACCAAAATCTTAATTAGATTCCCAACTCTCGTTCCCGGAACGATCCCACTATACGGTAACTCGATTATATCCTTGACTCGAGCATACGAATATAGCTTATACATATAAGCACATAGCACTTAGCACATAGCATAATCCTTATATACTTAGCAATCAAAGCGTACTCGCTTGACTTTGGCTATGTCTCAATTCACACTAACACGACTCTCTTTTATGAGTACAAGACCTATTTACAACCAAACATTTACATATATACTATCGCTTATATCAATCAACTTAATTTCCTTTTCTTTTGCTCCTTAATTCGAACCATATATACAAAACACATCCACATATATTCATTTTCAACCTCATATAAGCAAGCACAACTAATGCAATTCACAAGGATCATTTAGCACTTAAATTTCATCCCTTTTTAACCAAAAATCCGAATCTTACTCTTATTAAGATCGAAATCAACACTCCCGTTTAATTACCAAAATTCGAACATATCACTTCTTAATCTTTATCATGCAATCAAAAACTCACATGCAAATCCTCAATTTTTGATTTTCTAAGCAACAATCATATGCACACATTCATTTTCTTCCTAACACAATCAATGGAATCTTTTAATCAAGCACACACTTGAATTTCATCAAAGAAACAAAACCCTTTTCTAAATTTTCAAGAAATCATAACATGCAACACTAAAATCCAACGATCACATCATGGAAAATCCACCGGCTCTCCTTTGGATCATGGCCGGTGGTGGTCAAACTTGAGAGAGTCCATAACGGATCTCTTCTCAAGTTTATGACCTCCAATCATGCTTAAATTCACTCTCTTAGTTATGCATCAAGAAATTGTTTTTCTTAAACACAACCATAGTGATTACTTCAAAAAAACCTTTATAATCACTTACATGCAAGTAGGAATCGAGGTATTACCAAGAATAACAACTAATGGAAGCAATATCTCGGTGTTTGAGTGTGTTTTAATGGTTGCATGCGAGTGAGAGAGGTGAGAGATGAGAGAGCCAAGAGGGAGTGAGAGAGAGAGTGTGTTCGAGAGAGAGAGGAGAAAAAAGAAGAAGAGAGAAAAGAGTGAGTGCACAGAAAAGAAGAAGAAAATGGGGGGAGGAAGGAGTATTTTATACTCCACCAAGATTAAGGGCAAAATAGTAATTCAATAATTCCTTTTTGACTGGCGCTTTCTTTCTCTTTTTACTCAAATGCAATGAAATTCAAAATAAAAATATTTCTCTCTCGGAAAGATGAAATTGTCTTGAATAAAAATCTTTAACACGTAGGTTTCGAAATTAGCTTTCCAACCATTACTCATAATGAATTTTTGAGCGAACGGTTGATTTTATATGAATTTCGCAAACTTGTTTTAATAAATACATTTTCCACATAAAATTAATTTAAAAATGCAAAGATCGACAATCAAGTTCACTTATTATTTTTAAAAAGTCTCTAGGATCTTTACGAAGATAACAGAACAAATCCCATGTTTTTATCCTTCTTGGATGATTTTATAAAAATGCGCGAAGGTTAATTAAACATTTACTTAAATCACGTAATTCCTTTAAAATTCACAAAATTGACACAGAACACATAGTCATGCACACAGTCAAGAAATCACACACATATAGTCACATAACGACTCAGGTCTGATCATAGAATCTATCCCTCTTTAATCCTTATCCTCTTTTATGCGTACCGGGTCACGTTCAGCCTGACGGCCCGACGCTCAGCGTTTCGATTACGCTTCTCATTATCTTTGCCAATCAACACGTCTCTTAAGACGCGAAATGCTTTATTCATTCACTTCACATATAATTCACATTTTATATTATTTAATTCCATATTAGGACGGGTTCCGTTCTACCTGACGGCCCGACACCAAGCTTAACTTCTAAGCTGACTCTTTAAATTGGAATATTTTTATCCACGATCCGTAACTCTAGTATACAGATAAGACAAATAATCATCACTTAATCACATAATTATAATCTCATCACATAACACATACTTTATTTTCTTAATTACGACGCAAAATTCTCGGTCGTTACAACAACATCCTACCACCATGTCAAGTAACCATATGTGTTGTTGATCACACACATATTAGATATACTTGTGTCTTGAAGAAGTCAATATTTGGTCTCACATACATATTGAGACAAATGAATAATTTTTAACCATTTTTTTATATTTGCTACTTTATTTTATATTGTTATATAGTATACAATAGTAATTTATGGTATGTAGTCAACTTATATATTTTTAAATCTTTCAACTTACCGAAATGGTATAATTTTTTAAAAATGCTTAATTTTCGATCAGATTATCACATTATTGTTTATGATGGTTTACTAATCCATACTATATTTCATATTCTTCTTATTAAAAAAAATCAGAGATTAAATGACCGTTTAGACTAAAGTTTGCACATACTTTTAATGCTCGTGAATTTTAAATTATATAATTTATGAGTGGTAATTTATCATTTTACGTAGATTTAGAAAAAAGAATTAAGTTTTTATTATAAATTAGAAATATTTTTTATGCATTTTGGTAAATACATAGACATCTAAAAATTTGGACTCATCCTCATAAAAATATTTGAGTTAAATATTTCAATATACATTTAAAATTGCATTTCGATTCAAATATTTGTAAATTGTATATTAAATTATACTCATTTGTTCACTTTAATGTGGATTGATTTGTGTTTTAAAATATAAAAATGATATCTTTTTTGTTGGATTAACCACATAAATTATATATAACATAAAAGATCAAAGTACAGAGTTAATTTTTTTTTTCAAATTTAATCGAATTGAAGATTATTAAATCTAAGAAAATAATGTTAATAATTGTCACACAAATGTGATCGGAGATCAAGACTTTGATCCGGCGGACTCAAGATACCACATAAATTTTTCAAAAAATAATAACGAACGGTGTTAAAATGCATAAAAAATAATACACAATATGGAAAAACATCTCTTCTCTTCTATATATAATAGCCCAACATGGTTGTAATATTAGTAAGACAATTTATTCTCGTGAAATGACAGATTTGCTCATTTTTTTGTTAACTTTTAAAAAAAATGTTTAAAAAAATGTGTTCATTCTCATGCACCAATATTTCTTTAAACCACTACACCAAAATATCACTTGTGTTTTCCACTATACATATAATATGTGAGTGTCATTTAATATTGAGACAATTTATTTAATTTAAACATAAATATTGGATTATTTGTGAAGTTAATTTTAATAATTTATATTTATATATAAGTTTAAACATAATACATTATTTACTAATAATTTCTATGTTTAAAAATATGTTTTAAACCTGTTTTATGTAAATTAAAATATACAAATCCCTATATTTTTTAAAAACTAAAAATAGAATCACACACACACACATATATACACACACACACGTAGGTCACGATTATAAAGAGTTGGTGTACTTCAGTTGAATTCGAATCATAATTTGACTCGATTTTTTTAAAAAATACTTGAAATAGTTTAGCTTAATTTGAATTCGGAATTTGACCCATTTTTTGGAAAATGTTCGTGATTTAGCTATGTGAATGGATTCACTACGTAAATTTAGTCAATTTAAATTACAACTCTGATGAAGACATTTGATCCGTAAGTCGTAATGTTTTATATCAATAAAATGTGTTTGATTTTTTTATAAGATCAATTCAATAAAATATGTATCATACTAACTTGAACAAAGATGGGTTATTTTATGGACTTGACATACATGAAATTTGACATGAGTCGTTACAAAATCTATTGATTACCCAAACTTCCAAGATGTGTGTTTGCCGGCAAAAGTTATGAACCCACATGATTTCAATGTAGTTTCTACGTATCGTATCAAATAAAAGGCTCGGGTTTGAAAATAAATAAATAATATTATTGATTTGAATACCAGACCTACACAAATTATAATTAGTATTGACATATCTTTGAATATCTTTAACTCAAAGATCACTTATACCCAAAAAATCTATCATGATTAGAATCATCAAAGCCTGAAAGAAAAAAAAACTGTGAACACTGCACAATAGTTCATAATTCAACGGTATAAATAATCATTGAGTATATGTTGCTTTGAGTGATATTTTTCACACACTTCAAATAAATTATGAAGCACTATATATTTTATTTTCTAACAAAACCCGCGCAAACTAAAATTTGAAAAATTATACCCTCTGTTTTACGAAATATTGCTAGATAATGGTCCGTGTCTCGCATGGGTTATTATGCTAGTTTGATATAAAAAAGGAAAATTAAAACTATAAAATGCATTTCTTATATAAATATACAAACATATATATAAGTAAAAATTATAATTATATATACATGTTTCGATTCGGTTCAGTTCTAACCGTTCTAGAATGTAAAGGACTTAACAGAGCCGAGAACTGAAATTTCAAGAAAAATAAGAACCGAACCAGACTAGAATAATAGAGGACCTGGATAATTTCAGTTCGATTCGGTTTGTTTCCCATTTTTTAACAGGGAAATGCTTACTCATACCTAATGTGATGTCTGCTTTCGGTCATGGGCCCTAAACAGGTCCCAGTGGGTGCGTTAAAGAATTGGGCCAACACATGCGAGCTGAGCTCTCATGTGTGAGTCGGGCTCATGAGTTGGTACATGGGCTGGGCTCCCACATGCGAATTGGGCTCCCACGTGCGAGCTGGGTTCCCGCGTGCGAGCTGGGCTCCCACGTGCGAGCTGGGCTCCCATGTGCGAGCTGGGCTCCTACATGTGAGTTGGGCTCGTGGGCTAGCATCAACTTATAATTAGGATTACTGGGCGGCCTACCATTATATGCGAGCTGGGCTCAGGTGCTCATATGTGAGTCGAGCCCATGAGCCCACATCTTGTGGAAAATAAAGGAATCATCTTATTTATTGATTTAGAGAAAAGGCGGTGCGGGCCGAGGCGACCAGGCCGGCCCGCGTTAGAGGACTTTGTGTGTAACATGGAAAGTGGCTTATAGATGACTGAGTTGCTCATAAATTTTGAGGCCGACACGGGGTATTACTGCAATCATGGGAAGAAATGCGGAGATGCCGCGAGATTGTAGGAAGCATGTGGAGTCGGTCGAGATTTACGTGACTAATTGGTTGAAGGCCTGACTTTATCATGGGCTTGGGCTGCACAGGTTGAAGAACTCTAACCCTAGCCTATGCGACTTGTTCTCCAAGAACTACGTAAGGCTTGATCCCTATAAATGGGGCACGTAGGAACTTGTATGAGACATGGGTCAACACATGAAAAAGAATAACGAAAACCCTATTCTTTCTTGAGGAGTCAAAATACAAGCTCAGCCACCACCATACATAACCTTCCTCCGCCCTCAAACACCACCCTTGATCATTATTCCGGCTATCAACCTCCAAAACATTATTATACAAAATTATCTCTATAATATTTAGCGCTAGAAGGAGGGGCCTTACATCTTAGGGAGAAATGATGACCAAAGAGAGAAAATCAGTGGTGACACCAGGAAGCGGGGGTAAGAAAAAGGACCAAAACGGGATCGAGCACACGCCCCCGGAGAATCAGGCACCACCGCCACCGACTGCAACCGTGGACAGGCAGGAGGTCATGACGTGTCTCAAGGGGCTAGCCGACCAGATGAACGAGATCAACGCCCGGATGTCCAGGCTAGAGAAAATCTCAGTCCAGAATGTCAAACATAAGCCACGCCGCCGCAAGGTCTCTCAGCATAACTTGAAAGGCAAGGGTCCTTAGAAAAGGTTGATCCACGAGTTTGATGACACGGAAAATGAGACCAAGCAGAAGAAAGAGGCATTACTAGAATGGGATGAGATACCCCAGGATCGGGTAGAGCGGGGAAGCCACATCTCTGAGAGATCGGGTCAAAAGCCAGCTTCATATGAGGTGAGGTCGACTAGTGTGCTAGACCGCGTGAGAAAAAAACAAAGTGATCATGACTTCATGCTCAAGTTAGAGAATTGTAAAAGAGAGAGAGAAGAGAAGGAGCCCGAAGATCAAAAAAACCCAAAAAAGGAAGCGTGCAGCGATTTCTCCACGAAGGCGTCATCACACCCCACCCATGAGGGAGGAACAACGAAGACACATGGTCAATCAGGAAGAGGAGTCGCAGGTGTGACCCGGAGGAGGAGGACACCATGAGCGACCTCAGGGCTCCCATCACTCGAGTAATACAAATGGTGATAGGGAGAGAGAACTTGTTAGGGTGGGAGACCTGAGGAGGATCCTGGACCAGATGGAACGGGAGAAGAGGGGACCCCAGCCTCAATGGCCCCTTCTCCGTTCATGGATGCTATCTGATCATCTCCCTTACCTCGAGTGTTCAGGCACAACCCTGATCTCCTATTTAATGGCAAGGCCGACCCGACGGAATATCTTATACAGTTCAACACTGAGATGGAGGTCTATCTGGTGTCGGAGCCACCCCGCTGTAGACTCTTCGTAATGTCACTCCGAGGTAGTGCCTAACAATGGTTTTTCAAGATTGGATGAGCTAGCATAAGGACTTGGCGACAATTGGAGGACCTATTCATCAGGCAATTTCAGTCCACCCTTCACTACTCACCTCATGTGACGCTAGCCAATATCAAGCAGAGGGTGGAGGAGCCTCTGGAGGAGTACTTTTGCCGGTGTAATATCAAACTTCCTAAGGTGATAGGCGCCAGCGAGGAGACCATCAAGAACTTTTTAATTACGGGGTTGAAAGAAGGGTCGAAATTTTGAAAAAGACTCCAGGCTAGCGAGCCAAGGACCTTGGCAGAATTTTACGAGCAAGATGAACTCTTTAAGAGGGTGGAAAAGTCAATGAGGGAGCTAAAAATCAGCGAGAATTATCGAGATAAGAGAGACCGATCCTCGAGCCCTAATGAGAGGAGGAAGACGTATCAGCGTAGTTCAAGCCCAAAGAAGTCTGCCCAGGGCGAAGAGATGACCCAGGATTCGGGGAGACCCTATATGAGCAAATGGCAGATGCACACCCCACTTGTGGCCTCCATCGACCATTTATATGCTACCTATGCTGGAAAGGGGGTATTCAGGAAGGCAGCCCCCATCACGGACTACAACAGGAGGGATACTTCAAAGTATTGTGCATACCACGAGGCCACGGGACACGATACGTCTAATTGCAGACAGCTCAAAGATGAGATTGAGACGCTGATCCGTCCAGGGAAGCTTACATAGTGGGTTGTTAAGGAGGTTCAAAATCATAGAATAGACTATCATACAGTCCCCCCTCCACCCCCAGAAGAGAAGGAGAGAGTGTCTCGAGCCAACAACATACATATAATTCTAGGCGGGTCTCATATTGGTGGAGACAACCGGAAAACGATGGACAGGTATGCCCGGAAAGCGAAGGACAGGCCCCTCACCAACGTTAACCATCTGAGCCAAAGGCCCCCAGAGCTCTTCGAATGGGAGGCTGATGACATTGTGTTTAGGGAAAATGATGCCAAATGAGTGCATTACCCTCATACTGATTCCTTGGTCATAAAAATGAAGAGTGGGACGGTGAATGTTCATCGAGCATTGGTGGATACCGGAAGCCGGCTGATGTTTTCACCTACGTTGCCTACAAGAAACTAGGATTGTTGGATAGGGAACTAACCTCGACAGGTGGGCACTTATACGGGTTCACGGGAAACACAATCGGAGTAGAAGGCACGATCCGGCTCCCGGTGACCTTGGGAGAAGAACCTTGTGTGGCCACCCAGATCGTCATGTTTACAGTTGTAGATCAGCCTTGTGCCTACAATGTTATAGTGGGCAGGCCCCTTATGAGGGCAATGAGGATGGTGACCTCGATCCTTCATATGACAGTAAAATTCCCAACTCCCACGAGGGTAGGCTTCTTGAAGAGCTGTCAGTACGAATCGAGAGTCTGATACAACCAGGCACTCAAGGCAGCAGAGTTAGGAAACACATCAAAAAAGACGGTCAATCCGGGTGAAAGTGATGTCCTAATGGAAGAAGCAAAGGGAAGGAACAAAGTACGTTCTGAGGGACACGAGACTTGCAATATGATCTCAATCGAGGAATTTCCAGAGGACTATTTCGAGTATAAGGGGATTCAAGTGGAGCCGCACCCTGAGGCTCTGCTAATGGAGGCCTCTCAACCCATCATGTTAGTACAAGAGGGGATTTTAGAAGAGGCAGGTGATGAAAAAGATAGTCCGGAGCAAGTTGTTGCGAGACTCAAGAAAAGGAAGTGGTCACGCGAAGAAACAACAACCATAGATCTGCCCAATGGAATCACCCGCACGGTCACCATGACTTCTGAACGTTTGGTAAATCTGGTTCAAGCTCACCATCCCGAGATCAAGGAGACGGAAGGTTTGATATCACAGAAGTGGGATAAATTAGTGAAGCTCGGACAGACCTAGACCCAAAATTGCCCCCGATGGTTGAGCGGGTTGGGGCCACAGAGGACACAATCCTAATCTTGGCAGACCCGAATGATCCTTCCAAGGTGCTGAAAATAGGCTCTAACTTGAGGTCCGAGCTGAGAGAAGACCTAACTCAATTCTTGAGGAGAAATTTGGATGTCTTTGCATGGTCACACTATGATATGGTAGGGATTGACCCGAATGTCATGTGCCACCGGCTCAAACTTAGATCCAAAAAAGAAGGGAGTCAGACAGAAGATGCGGCCGATTAGTGAAAAGAGGGCAGAGGCCCTCAAAGAAGAAGTGGATAGACTGATGGAGGCAGGGCTTATAAGGGAAGCCTTCTACCCAATGTGGTTGACAAACCCAGTGCTTGTCTAGAAACCAAATGGAAAATGGAGGACATGTATGGACTTCACTGACCTCAACAAAGCCTATCCGAAGGATAGCTTTTCTCTACCTCGGATCGACCAGCTGGTTGATTCCACAGCTGGGTACGCATTACTTAGCTTTATGGATGCTCATTCGGGATATAACCAAATCCCAGTGTATGGGCCAGATCAGGAGCACACCTCATTTATTACTGATCAGGATCTTTATTGTTATATCGGGATCCCCTTCAGTCTCCTTAATACCGGGGCAACCTACCAAAGGCTGGTAAACAAGATGTTCAAGCACCAATTGGGAAAGACTATGGAGGCGTATGTGGATGATATGCTTGTGAAGTTAAAGGAGGCAAAGGATCGTGTTCGCCACTTATCAAACATGTTCCAAATCCTGAGGGAGTATAGGATGAAGCTCAACCCCCAGAAATGTGTGTTCGGGGTCGAGTTTGTGAAGTTTCTGGACTTTATTGTCAACCATAGGGGCATTGAGGCCGATCCCGCCAAGATACGAGCCCTACTCAAGATGAGATCCCCACGACGGGTGAAGGATTTCCAAAGCTTAACGGGGTGAGTGGCTGCCATAAACCGCTTCGTCTCAAGGTCCTCAGACAAATGCCAAGAGTTCTTCAGAGCGATTAAAGGAGTGGGGGAAGAATTTTTAGTGGACAAAAAAGTGTGAGGAAGCTTTTCAGAACATAAAGAAGCATCTCAGCAGTCCCCCGATCTTGTCCAACCCAAAGGCAGAAGAGACTCTGGTCCTTTACTGGGTCATTTCCGACTTTATGGTCAGTATTGTATTGGTCAGGAAGAAGATGGTGTCCAGCTCCCAGTATATTATGTTAGTAAAAGATTGGCCGATGCAGAAACCCGGTATGCGAATCTCGAGAAGCTGGGATATGCTTCAATCCCGACTTCTCGAAAGCTTAGACCTTATTTTCAGGCCCATAAAATAGAGGTAAGAACCTATTATCCCCTCAAGCAGGTGATGCACAAGCCCGAGGCTTCAGGTCGAATGTTGAAGTGGACAATAGATCTCGGCTAGTTCGAGGTGGAGTATAAGCCTAGGACCGCGATTAAGGGCCAAGCCTTGGCTGATTTTATCCTAGAGTTTCCCCCATGTCAGGAGGACCAGGGGGCCCTCATTTTCATACCAGGGGTAGAGGAGAGTGAGCAAGGGAAGTAGAATTTTGCCCCATGGTGGAGCCTGTTTGTAGATGGAGCCTCCAATGGAGAAGGGGCTGGAGCCAAAATTAAGTTGATCAGCCCTGAGGGGCACAAGATTAGACATGCGACCTATTTAGCTTTTCATGCAACCAACAACGATGCTGAATACGAGGCCCTAATCAATGGCCTCAAACTAGCCTTGGAAATGAGGGCGGAGAACGTGTACAGTGATTCTATGATCGTGGTCTACCAGATAAACGGGGGGTACCAAGCTAAAGGGCCGAGGACAGAACTTTACCTAAAGTGTGCACAAAGAATAATCATCATGTTCCATGAAGTGAGGCTGGAGCTTATCCCACACGGGCAGAATGAAGGCGCGGACGAGCTAGCCAAACTAGGCTCGCGTCGTGAGGCCACTCTGCTAGGGGCCGTCCCTCTTGATATACAGAGGCGACATTGAAGGTAGCCTTGGCTTGACATGAATGACCCCTATCTTGGCTTATATAAAAGAAGGAATGATTTCTGATGAAAAGAATGAGGCAAGGAAAGTAAAGTATAAGGCAACACGTTATATGATATATGATGGGATCCTATATAGAAGGGGGTTCAACGTGCCCCTCCTCAAGTGTATAGACGGAGAGGAATGCAACTATATCCTAAAGGAGGCGTACGAGGGAATTTGTGGCAACCACTCGAGGGGTAGCTCTCTAGCTCAGAAAATCCTCCGTCAGGGTTACTATTGGCCAACGCTGAAAAAAGATGCCTTTGAATTTTCTCGAGCCTGTGATAAGTGTCAACGATATGCCAATTATTATAACAGCCCCGTGGCCCCTCTCACATCTCTCATGAGCCCTTGGCCCTTTTCTATGTGGGGAATTGATTTAATTGGAGAACTCCCGAAGGCCAGGGGGTGTCAAGTATGCAGTTGCCACGGTGGATTATTTCACGAATTGGGCAGAAGCTGAGCCTTTGGCGCTGATTTGGATAATGGGAAGCCGTTTGATAGCAAGGAGATGAGGGAATTTTGTGAGCAATTGGGAATTCATAAGAGTTTTAGTGCGGTTAGCCACCCACAAAGCAATGGACAGACTGAGGCTGTTAATAAAATCATCAAGCATACCCTGAAGGCAAAACTAGAGAAAAAGAAAGGAACATGGCTAGAAGAGCTCCCGCAGGTTTTGTGGTCCTATAATACCACCCCGAGAACTACAACCGGGGAGACCCCTTTCTCTATGGTGTGTGGGTGTGAGGCCATGGTGCCGGTTGAAATGGGGAGGATCTTTTCGATAGGATAATTATAACTCAGAGGCAAATAAGGTCAACCATCGACTCTACTTGGACATGATCGAGGAGACTCGAGAGGATGCTCAAATCAGGATAGCAGCATATCAACAGAGGACAGCTCGACACTACAACAACAAAGTTCGAGCCCGGACTTTTAAGGTGGGAGATTTAGTTTTGTGTCGGGTCATGCCAAACACCAAGGTGGTTAGCCACAGAGTCTTTGGGACAAATTGGGAAGGCCCCTATAAGGTAAAATCAGTGCTTTGGGAGGGAACCTACGACCTTAACGATATGCAGGACAAGTTGATCCCAAGAGCCTGGAATGCGGAGCATCTCCACAGGTATTATCAATAATATTGTTCTTTTCAGACTTAGTATTATTAAAATATTCCTAAGTATCGGGGGGTATTCCTATATAGGTGCCTCCCCGAGGCCGCAAGCATATAATTGACTCACTTTCCATTATCTATGAATGAATGATTGTTATTTATTTGTTGTGTGTCTTGATTTTTGACATTTGACTAAGAGACCAGCATGGGAACACTGTCTAGGGACTCCCACGCGAGAAAAAAACAATCACCCTTTTTTATACTCGAGCTGGCCTCCAGCACACTTGGGATCGGTATTATAACAACCAGTTTATATAAAGCGAGGTCATTACATAATAAGCAACACAAGCTCGTTATGAAGTTGAGGGCAACTGCATATGCTAGCCCACATGTGTGAGCCCGTATATGCAGGCCCAAACTTGTAGAGGCTAAGCCTGCGATGCTAAATGTCTAAGCTAGGCACGAGGATAAAATACTTGATAAAGATTGGATATTTTTTAAAAAAAGGATTGACATACGATGAGATCCGCTGGGCTCGGTCCATAACAAAATAAACTCGCATATGCGGCCATAGTTATAATAATTCAAGGATGATAGCAATGCTAGTTAGTTTTACTTGGGTTTTATTTTGAATATATTTTATTCACTTTGAACTTAGAAGCGATGTGAGCCCATAAAACAAAAAAAGATGCGAGCTAGTCCGTCTGGCCCGCTCTATGGAGAGATACCTGTCATACGCGGACAGAATTACAAATAATTCTAGGCCAGTAGGGGCGAAGAATATGTGAGCACATTCAAGTTGTAAAAAATAAAAAGTAAAGGAAATAAGAAAAAGAAAAAGCCAACCAACATAGTGCGGGCACAAAAGACTTGATAATTTATATAACAGTTATAAATAGTTGAGCCCGAAGGCAAGATACTCTGAATACATATGTGAGGCAAATTTGGTGTCCGCTTCCCCATCAAAACGTTTATAAAAATAAATTAAAACTAAGAATTGTCACCTTCTGTCTCTTTCTGGACCTGTTCAGCTGCGACCCGAGCCTGCTCAGCTGCTGCCCGAGCCTCCTCTGCCATCTTGGCATCCCTTCCATCTTCTACTTCAGCTTTTCAGCATGTCTAGCCATACCTGCGCCTAGATTACCCCAATAGAAGTCAGGAACCTTGCTAATGAAAATCTTCATGAAATTTCTTGCTCCCAGGTTCCTAGCATCGAGCCCTCCAGCTCCTCCACCTTCTCCTCTAGGGCCTCTTTTTACTTCTTCCATTCATCTGCGGCCAGGTCGTTGGCTTCCTTCTCGTCCCTCAGCGCCTTCTCGTGAGCAGAAGACAGATCAAGAATCTTTTGATTATAATTGTTTACAAGCTTAATCTTCTCCTGCCCATGCTCATTAACCTTTCCCTGAAGGGACTTCACCTTAGCGTCCAGCTTCAAATTGGCTTGGCTGATGGCTCGAATTTATCGAGCCCTAGACAGCTGGCGGAAGTACACCTCGGCAGCAACCCTGGTCAATGCATCATTATTGGCCTCGAGAGAGGTTGAGGTCCAATTTTTCACATCCTGGTCGCTGACATTGGCCTGAGTGAGCCGGAAAAACATGGTTGCAATCTCTCTAACAGAGGAAGAAGTAGGGAGAGGGACATCGGCTGGAACAGTTCTTTTTGGGTCAGGCTCGCCGGTTTTCCCGTCCTTAGGGCCGCGATGCTTTTTTATCCGAGGAGAGGGCCCTCCACTTTTGAGATACACTGTGAGGGTTGTCAGGAAGACTGGAGGGACCACTTGGGAGCGAGCCATTGTGGCCGCAGCAGTGGGCTGAACTGGACCCAAGGCCGCGGGCGAGATGGGCATTTCTGAAAAATAATCAACCAAAAGAAGTGCGTTAACACCAATACGAGCAGGAAAATGAAACTAATTAAGGTAATGTGCGAGCAGATAGGAGATGTAAATAAAAATTCAATATGAGATATGCATGTTAAAGTAAAGTGTGTGCCGAAAATTCAAGGTGCGAGCCCATGAGGTTGCATGTGCGTAGAAAACATCCTTACCTTTTCTGGTTCTTTTCTTCGATTTCTTCTTTTTAGGAGTTAGCCACACTCCCTCTTTCAAAAACCCACACTCGACCAGGTTCGAGGTAGTTATGTGTTTTTGGATATCTCTGTCCGCGAGAGGGAGCTCAGGAGGCTGTACACATTTATCTTCTCCTGCCCTTGAAGGATAGTTTGAGGCGGGGTGGCTGGTGATAAACAAAAATGAAGTGTGATTATTAGAATATACTACTATAAGGGAAGGAGATGCGGCCAAAAAGAACTTGTCTTACATGGGTTGTAGTAGAAGTGAGTTTGGACTTGAGGCACCTCGTGGATATAGAAGTAGGGGCTCTTCCACTTCCCTGAGTTGCTCGGCCCGTTGTGGATGAGATTTTTCTTATTATACCACGGCTAGACAGAAAGATAGAAATAACCGAAGTCATTTGGTGAGTGCTTCAAATTAAGAAAGTACCCCAATTGTCTCGCGGTGAGAGGAGGGGACCCGCACTTATGATATATGATGTACAAAGCAATAGTGGCCCTGTATCCATTCGGATTAATCTAAAGCGGGGTGAGATGGTAGTATTCACAAACATATTTGATGAAAGGATAGAGAGGTGGGGAAATCCCTAGCCTGAGCAGGAAGGTGGACAAGACCATGTGAGGCACCCTACCCCCATTCTCGGGGTGGTTGAACCTGTAGCATCGCATGTGCGGCCTGGTCAGAATAACGTGACCCTCGAACTGGAACTGGTCGATAATTTTGGCAAAATGCTTTTGAGTGAGGGAAGATGTGAGGTCAGGATAGGCAAGAATTTTTGTCTCCTCTTGGGCCGAGGTCGAGCTCTCCTCCCCGTCCTGAATAATTTGTTTTTTAAAAAAGATCTCGCCTCTAGCTCGGGCTGAGAAGGAGGCACATACGGTTCAAGATAAGCCACAGGGACATAGTTGTAATTGCAGATTTTGACCTGGCTCGTCACATCTGCCACCTCCTCGCTATTAGGAGAATCGTAAGACCAATGCGATCCGTCTTCTTCACCATCGAGACATACGATGGGGTATTTTGAGGCAACTGGCTTCTTTCCTTTATTGGTGTCTTAGTAAGCACTGCCCAGATCGCTGTAAGTGGATTCAGAATCAAGAAAAATGGGGTCGAGGTCATTGGCTGCAGCTTGCTTAAGGCGAGCCTCTCTCTCCCGATCCATTTCCCTTAGAATCTCCTCTACTCGCTCTTTGTCAATAGGAGTGGGCTCGCGTCTTAAAAGTTCCTCTACTCCAAGTGATGCAGGAATCTTGGAGAGGTCCACAGGTCTATTTATCCAATCGTAAATGTTGGTCTCTCTAGTGTAATTTTCAGAATTAGGGTCGAGATGGATGTTCAGCAAGCTGGAACCACTAGCTCGCATCTCGTTTTCAACTCTAGCTATGTTCATAGCTCCCTGTGGGGTGATAACGGAGCCGGGAGAAATAGGTTGGATAAGGCGTCCATAAATGGAGGTGAGCTCGCGTTGGAAGTTCTTTGAGCCTTGCTGCTCAGGTGGATATTGGTTCAAAGGAGATGGAGTAGCTGAAAAGTGAGCCGGGCTAGAGGATGAATGAGACGACCCGTAGGAGCGAGCAGAAGACACACTCGACATCTGTAAGAGATGGTGGAAGTTAGTGTCTGGCCCTAAAAAAATATAAAAATAAATATGGGGCCGCACCTAAGTGTCCTCACATCACACACGCAGTCACGCCTAAACGTCTACGCGAGCAAACGGGCTCGCATCGCAGTTGGTGATTGTGTGTGAGCTCGCGTCGAGCAGGTGGTGTGCGCTCGCATGGTGCATATGAACAAACAAGAATGAGAATGCATGGTATTGGATCAAAGGGGTACCTGTAGATGATTCAAAAGATGATCTTGATGAATCTGTTGTCGGAGAATATCGCTGCCGGTAGACGATTCTTGTGGTGATGATTGTTTTGGCCGTGGTAGATTCTTGAGCAAAATGAAAAGTAATTTGTTAGTGTTCTTGAATAAGTGAAGAAATGAAGTTGAAGTTCACATATTTATATGGGATAGGAGAGAGAAAAAAGAAGCGACACGTGTCATCATCTCAGAGGATGACACAGATCCCTACGCCAGCTGTCCTACAGCTGTCATGGGTTCAAAAGTCATGACCGTTGGAAGGCACGCGAGGCAGCTGTGTGCGACCTCATAGGCTCGCACTCACAGGATCAAAAAAATTAATGTTGGAAAATTTCTAGCCTCAAGATGCGACCGGAAAATTTGGGGGTAGTTGGTATGTCCGCTTTCGGTCATGGGCCCTAAACAGGTCCCTATGGGTCCGTTGAAGAATTGGGTCAGCACATGCGAGCTGAGCTCTCATGTGTGAGTCGGGCTCATGAGCTGGTACATGAGCTGGGCTCCCACGTGCGAGCTGGGTTCCCGAGTGTGAGCCGGGCTCCCACATGCGAGCTGGACTCCCATGTGCGAGCTGGGCTCCTACACGTGACTTGTGCTCGTGGGCTAGCATCAACTTATAATTAGGATCACTGGGCGGCCTGCCCATCATATGCAAGCTGGGCTCAGGTGCCTATATGCGAGTTGAGCTCATGTGCTCATATGCGAGTCGGGCTCATGAGCCCACATCTTGTGGAAAATAAAGGAAACATCTTAGTTATTGATTTAGAGAAAAGGCGGTGCATGTCGAGGCGACCAGGCCAGCCCGCATTGGAGGACTTTGTGTTTAACATGGAAAGTGGCTCAAAGATGATTGAGTTGCTCGTAAATTTCAGGGCCGACACGAGGTATTCCTGCAATCACGGGAAAAAATGCGGAGATGGTGCGAGATTGTAAGAAGCGTGTGGAGTCGGTCGAGATTTACGTGACTAATTGGCTGAAGGTCTGACTTTATCATGGGCTTGGGCTGCACGGGTCGAAGAACCCTAACCCTAGCCTTTGTGACTTGTTCCTCAAGAACTACGTAAGGCTTGATCATTACAAATAGGGTACGCATGCACTTGTATGGGACATGGGTCGACACTTGAAAAAGAATAACGAAAACCCTATTCTTTCTTGAGGAGTCAATATACAAGCTCAGCCACCACCATACATAACCTTCCTCCGCCCTCAAACTCCACCCTTGATCTTTATTCCGGCTTCCAAAACACTGTTATACGAAATTCTCCCTATAATACCTAACACTTAAAATAGCATTTTGAAGCTTTGAAGCTTCAAATACCACGTAAAAAGACGTTAAATGAGCTTAAAACACTACATAAAGTGGCATTATTGTCGGGAAAGATAAAATAAAATTAATATCAAACCCCATACGACTGGGGATGTGCATTGGCTTCGGTCCGCCCCGATCCCTATCCGAAAGTGGCGGGAATTTAGGGATTATTTCGTGTACGGGCCACGGAACGAGGACGATTTCAAAAAAATAACGGGGAGCAGGCCGATGATGATTTTTTTGTCAACCCGACCCGATCTCCTTCCCTAGCCTGATTTGCGATTTTTTTCCCGCTCTACAATATATTTATATATTCTTATTCATGTTCAAAAATATGCAAGTATCAGGAGACAATTTTCATTTCAAAGTATAAAGCATGAGTGAAGTACTCCGAATGTGCTTTGATTTTACAAAAAGATTTCATGTGGTCAAAAGATAAAATTATTATAATTTGCAGTTTAATATTTAGTTTTTGGTACTCTTTTTTTAAAATTTTGCATGGAAAAAAATTGTTTAATATAACTCTTAGTTTAAATGAAATAGTCTCGAGTATCTGCATGGATCCGCGTTCCTTGTTTGGGTCAGCGACGGGAAATGATATGTAATCTCCCGACGTGGAATGGGTCGGGGACGGGGACGGGGATAACATTTCCGGCCCCGAAGTGACCCGACGCCCATCCCTACATGCGACAAGATAATCTAGCGTTTTGCGCAAAAAAAATTTTGAAGAAGAAAAAATTTGGCGTTTATCGAGAAAGTTTTTTGAGAAAGTTTTTTGAAATAAGTTTTAAAAGTGTCATTTATGGTCATCTTTGCCACATGTGTAGTATTACCTTTCAAATTGTGCCATGAAGTGCCATCCCCCTAATTTTACGGGACCATTTGATATTTCGTCAAAAATATAACTTAAAACTTAAAATTAAAAAGTGTCATATAGTGAATACGAAGATCATAACTTAAAAGTTATTTATGCGTCTGGATAATTTTACGTATAAATTACTTATAAGTTTATAATATGTTTGATAAATTACAACTTATAAAAAATTAAAATTTTAATATAATAATTTAATTTATAAATGTAAAATTCAAAAAACAATATCAAAAAAAGAATATTGAAATACAAATTATTAAAAACAAAAAAATAAAGTAAAAATTACAAAATTTATGTAATATGAGCAGCAATCTAATCACGTTTTGCAATCCACATCACCAGTATCGTGCGTCTCTCCATTCTAATTATTGGTAAAATTTTGAGGGATGTAAATTTTACTTTCATGAGCTTGACACGCAACATTAAATATATTGAATAAACTTAATTTGTAAAATATTAAAATTAAAAAAATTAATTTATTTTAATATTTAGGTGTTAATTAACATGTCGAATCATGTAAAACAAAACATAAATATAAAAAGATTAAAGCCAAAAAGAGAAGATTTGAATAATAAATAAGATATAGTGTGCATGTAATTGTTCTAAGGAGCGTTTGGTTAGGGGTAATTAATAAAAATAAAGAGAATTAATTAGACTCATTCCCTTTATTTATTATTTATATTTGTTTAGTAAAAATTGTCATATCATTTTCTCTTTTTTAATATTTGGTTTACCTCAAATTTCTTAATGCCCATTTCCCACCTCCCCTTAATTATTTGCTTCTTCTTTCCAACTTTTTATTTTCATTTTAATTTTAAATTATATCTTACGACCCCAAAGAATAGATTTATATGTAATTTATTAGTTAGTCTTTATAAATTTAAAATCATTTTTGCATTTAATTTATTAAAAAATAGGTTATAAATTTATTAAATTGACTTATTTTAATGTAGATAAATTATACTGTTATAAATATAAAATATATATTTAACTCTTTTTACATTACATTATATTAAAAAAATAAAATATTAATATAATCATGTAAATTTTCATGATATAAACCAAATAAGTAAAATAATTCTAGATCATTTATTTTTTTCTCCTCATTTCCTGTATTCCGTTCCGTTTACTAACACGAAGCAAATGCCCCCTTAAGTCCTTTAATAACAAATCAGCATCCCGGGTTAGTTTATGAAATTGAGAAAGCTGAAACTTTTCCTTTCCTGCTTATTTAAGGTGGATAAGGATAAAGCCCTTTCAGAAATTCACCCAAACAGCATGAATAAATAGTTAATGGGCTTTGGCACATACAAGTGCTTTCCAATTCCAAACATTAAAATTGAATAATTTTATATCTTTGCAAACCCAAACAAGTTCCAAACAGCCCCTAGCTTGTCTACAATATACAAACACTGTAATATATCAAAGATTTATGGGAGTATATGTGATGTTTCACTGCTACTAACTTGTCCAACATTATTTAGAAAAAAAAAACTTATCCAACATTACATAATATTCAGATAAACTGCTGGATAATTTGAAATATAGCTGAGTAGCTTCCAAAAGCTGATGATATTGTGCCTACTGCAATAATCAGCATACACAGAAATCCCTGCAGTGGAAACAAGAAGCAAATGTTGGCAAAATGAGTTGTACATACAGTTAAAAGATGGTATAAAATAATCTATTTTCTGAATGTAGATCAGCAGATGTTAGCTGAACAAGTGGATTTTCCTTTCTTTCTTTTGTTTACCCGAAATCATCAGTTGCATGAACTTGAATGAACACACACATGCTACCGAGCGTCAAACCCTCAACCTCTTGTTATTGAAGAGAAGGTATCCGCTCCACCATTTGTTACCAAGATAACAGAGAATTTGCTAGGCTACTAACCCAAATGTATTTTTTTTTCTTTTAAATAACCAGCCCCCAATATATTTGCAAAAAACTTTAGCTGTTGATATTCTTCCAAATAACACAGAAGAAGAGGAAAAGAAAATAAAGTATTGTCGTTACCTGTAAGGGGGTAACTTTTGCCCCGAATATGCTCAGAAAGCAAGCACAAGGGAGTATGAGAGTCTGCAAAATAAATTTCTATTAACAATGATGATATTTTATATCCAAATGGCAAAGAGTACTTAAAAGGAAAATATAAGTTATTGCTTATGAAATAAGAGAAAACTTACTACTAGCATTGTTAGTAAAGATCCGATCAATGACATCACCAGCCCTGCAAAATTTAAAATTGAGATACTCTAGTTTCTAACATATATGTATCCATGTGTGTTTGGAATCTGGATCTTAACGATTTACAAGTTCAAATAATTAATGTGATTATTTTATTGGTAAGTGGAATTAGTATGGAAGAGACCCATGGCTAATAACCTAGAACACTGAAAACTGTTGCAGTTAAAATGTTGAAACTGTTGAACCACCAAAAAAATAAACAGTGCATGTGGCTTACCGAAAAAGGGAACGCTGAGACCCACAAATAAGGTTGAGAGCACCAACGCCGTTCTAATCAGAATCGAGTAGACATGAAATTGGAGATTGTTTGATGGTATCAGCTCTTCCAGGCTCATAGCCACCGGAGACATAATTAAGGCATACGTTCTTCTTATTAAAGATAACAATAATATAGTTTGGCATTGTAAAGTATAGAAGAGCTGCAAGGAATAATAAAATTGCAAAAGAGGGTAGAATAGTTATTCTAAGAACTAACAACTTTCTGCAATCAATATGTTACCTGTCCATTCTATTTGTTATGCTCTTTGAGTGCAAATGGTGAAGTAACTAGAAGTTGTAGCATGTTTGTGAATTATTAATGAGATACGAGATTATATCATAATAAACGGTAAAAAGTATTTAAAGAAAAGGATATTTAGTCAATGGATTGACCACCTGCAAAAAAAAGAAACATAGACAAACATGTTTTTAAGTTGCAAACTAGAATTCAAACATTACTAGATATGCAGAAAGTTGGTTATGAGTTATGACTAGTGATATAAGATTGCCCATTTCACACCCTAAAAACTAGATAATGTAAGTTGTATCTCCTTCGTAACCAAATGCATTTCACAATTAGACAATTCTGTTTGACATTGTTGAACTCGTAGATAATTATCTTCATAATAGGCAATTTTTTATAAGAAATCTAAGGAAATATATGTGAAAACATGCGAGTTGCTGCAAGAATATACAAAACCACTGCACAAGTGAAACTCCTATATGTGAATCATAATGTCTCCTTGTATTACCGTAGTCCATATAGCAATTTTGGAGGCAACCAAATCATTAGGCATATTAAGGGTGAATTGTGACTCTGTCTCTTCGCCAAACATGAAGTATCCAAATACTGCAACTCCGGCATACAACACCGTACAGAGAGCAAAGCTGCATATTAAAAAACTTTAGTTATGAAGCAAAACTTGTATAAATTCAATATGAAGTTCATTCTCATTTTATGAAGTTTTAGATGTTATGAATTAGTCATAATGTTGTTTGTAAATATTGAGAGTTGTGCCTTCTTCCTACAATAACAGGATCTGCACCACAATGCTTTCACGTCTCAAATAGTACACCGAGTTGCAGTAACAAAATAGTTAAGAACTTTTTGCTCTTGCTTTTTAATTTGCTATAACCAGAAATGTTTTTAACCCTTAACATTAAAAATAGTGCTTCGACCGGTAGGCTAGCTGATAAGCAAACCCATTAACCATAAGATTTGGCTGGAAGGAAAGTTTGTGCATCATAATTTCACCTAGTAAAGAGGACAAGGGGAAACTGGCTCCGGTTTTCCATTGAAGTATAGATATTTGGAAAAACTGCATGTCCTGAGTAGCAAAAACCATAGAGACCAAGTGCGACAGGAAGAGTGGTGAAGTTAAATGTTGTCCCTTTTCCATGAAAACCAACGTCATCCACCAACCCGACCCAGAATAGACAGAGAACCACCAAAATCGATGCAATGACTCCTCCAGCTGAAAAAAATGGGAAGCAGAGTGTAACTTTATATATATAATAAAAAATCAGATCGATTAGTCACGATTCTACATGAATTTGCTTTTGCAACAATGATCATGCAACTCAATATAAATTACATTTGGACAAGCCAAAACCCTTCCAGAGAGAAAAGGCCTAAATTATCCAAGTGCTTTTTTCTACAAAGAACAACACATTTATCTTTTCTGACATGATTGTCTTCTCGCATAACAATACATGCATTTGAAAGCAGGATGCAGGGGAGTCCATATACTGAACTTGTCAGCAAACATGTGATTGTATCTTAAAATCTGGGACATACTAATTACTAATTATCTACCAAGATCTTGACAAAACATTGCCCTACTTACAGCTTAACACTTTACAAATACCATATCTGTTGGAAAACACATAAAGACCTAAAGTTTATAATGAAAAAATGGTAACCCTCAAAAATAAAAGTTGTAGGAAAAAAAATTAGTACGTACCTGAGAAGTAACTTAGAATGCTAAGGTCTTTGAGCCAAACCATTGGAAGAACAGTAAGGGCGGTTATAATGGCAAACAGATATCGTGAATTTAAGTCAAAACCTGCCAAAGTTAAATTTGCGTTTGGAAACAGAGATGACAAATTATCGCTCTCCAAAATTATGTATTCTACACAACTGGCCTGCAAGGAAAGACAAAAGAGATGATCACATTACAATGTTTAAAAGAAACGGCAAGGCTTAAAGGAAACACCGGTGTACAAAGCCAGCAAAGAAATCGAGCTGATTTTCTACTATTAGACAATATGACATGTACCCAACCTTTTTTATTCCTTACTAACAGTTATATTGTAACATCCGATTTTTTATAATTATTTTTAGTTGAATTATTTGATTTAATTATTTATTAATGTTAGTGTGCTGTAGTTAAAATAGTTTTTATAAGTTTATTTTTATTCTTATATTGAGAATATTGTTTTAAGAGTATTAGTTTAAAAAAAATAGTAAGGCTTTTATTAAAAAAGAGTGAGGGTTTTAATAAAAAAAAGGGAGAAAGAATGAAGAGAAGAGTTAGGGTTTGCTAAAAAAAAGGGTTTGCGTTATTTAATTGGAGAAGAGAGGAGAGAGAGAGGAGAAGAGAGAGAGAGATGGAGAGAAGAGGAGAGAGTAAAATAGATAGAAAATGAGGAAAAGAGAAGGGAAGACAAGGAGAAATAGATGAACAACAAAAGTCAAATAGGAGATTATGGATTTGGAGTTTAAGGGATTAGGGTTCTTGTGATTTGGGGTTCTGAATTCTTTGTTAGCATTCTCGATAACTAAGATCTCGAGGTACGAACATCTTTTTTGTACTCTTTCTTTTCAAATTCAAATTCGTGTGTACGGACATCTTTTTTGTACTCTTTCTTTTCAAATTCAAATTAGTGTGTACGGATAACTTCTTTATTCTCTTGTTTTTCGTTTCCGTATTCTTCATTGTATACGATCTGATCTCTTGTTAAATTCATATCTGATTCGTTATCTGTTAGAATTTGTTGATTCTGGTCATTTCGGAAAGGTCTTTTAATTATCTACAACTTTCGTTCCTTGCCGTTTGTGAAATTCGGTCTCTAAATATGAGTTTTATTGCAATTTGTATGACCTGCCTGTTTGACTTCAGGATTTGAATATCCAACCTTTGAAAAATCATATTAAATTGAATATTTGTTCAAATATTATGAGCAATACCATTTTGGAAAGCTCTTTTCGATATCTGCAATTTGCGTTTACATTCTGCTGCTAAATTCTGTGATTTTGATGTCTTAAACATCAAAATACAATTGTAATCAGGGGCTGATTCTGTTCTGCAGTCCGCATTTATTTGTTTTCTGAATTCGTTACTTGTTCGTTTTTGACGAGCCTTACCATTATGGAAAGGTCTTGGAATTTCCTACAACTTTCGTGTTTCGTACTTTTTCAGTTGACTTCATTTTTATGCAGTAATTTGACATTCTTTGAAACTGATCAGATTTGAACTTATCAATAATTAGTGGTTTGTTATTTATTTTGTTTCGTGATGTTGGGTTATAGTGTTTTGAGGTTATTTGATAAATTTATATATGATTTTGGAGATGTAAGATATTTGAGTGTGTGATCTTTGAGTATTTATTTTGAGTTATTTATATTATTTGTATGACTTGGGAGTTTGTAAGACATCCGTCGCGAGTGGATAATCTCGTGCTTGGCACCTCCTATGCGGTGTACTTAAATTGTATGGGCGTGTCGCCGAAGTTGTGGGACACGCAAAGCAATGGCTAGTATGTGTATGATTTGGCCTTTTGGGTAGCACGTGTTTATTGCCGTGCAAGCCCCTGTAAGATATTGGGTAGCATTTGCTTTGTGTTGTGCAAGCCCCTGTAAGTTTTGATGACTACATATTTTTGGAGTACCGAAAATGCAGGACATCCTGTAAGTGTAAGATTATCTCCCATGTTCGTATGTAAGCTATTTTATGTATTATTTTGTAAGTGTGAGAATATGCGTAAGAGTATGTGTAAGGGTATGATTTCATTTTATCATTATTCTTTCGATTATATTATTTGTGATTAATATGTATAATTGATAAGGATATGTGTAAGAGTATGATAAGTTTTGGGTGGTAAGCATTTAGTTTTGTTTTGTGAGTTGAGTATTCATTTTTTTTATATTGTCTCATTCACTATTATTATTGTGCTTCATTCAGATATTCAGTTGTGTTCTTAGCCTCGTCATCTTTTAATCTTTGTTCAATTATGCTTTATTTTATATCCGTATATGAGCCTTTCGCTCACTGTCGGTCCTTTGTTTTTCTTATTTTCCTCCGGCAGGTATTCTCTCTTTTAGGTGGGTTGTTTAAGGGGAAGAGTGCGAGTTCCAAGACTTTGAGGAGATTTGTATTTTCTTAGATTTTCTTTAGAGTTTGTTGGTTTGGTTGTAATTTAGTTGTATTTTATTTCAAGAATCGAAGGTTTTATCGGATTTTAATGGAGTTTGGATTTAAATAAGTATTATATTGAGAAATTTTATTAGTTGGGTTGTTAAATATATAGTAAAGCAATAAAACCATACTAAAATTCTCACTATAATGTTTGTTGTACATTGGGACTAGTGGTAACAATAAAATTGATTGGAAGGGGGCAAGGGCGAGGCTTATAAATCTTAATTTAGTTGAAGACCTTCGAATCAGTTAGAATAAAACTTACAAAATCAGGTTCGAAGAAGACAAGAAGTTTATAATAATTGAATTCTTAACAAATAAAGCAAGTGTCACTTACATATAACTCCACGTATAAAACGATCTGCAATCAGAAAACAGAAAGTATCAAAACAATCTGATCGCAATATATCTTTCTAAAAGAAGGCAAAAGAAAATTTTGTTGATACAGAATGTTAGGGATTAAAAGACTAAATTGTTTACTTTCATATATAGCACAAAGCCAAATACTTAGCTCTCAAATAATCTTATGACATCATGGATAGAATGAAGAAGATTTCTGAAACTACTGTGCCAGATTCAATAATCAGTACTCTCTACAACGAATATTGTATAACATTAATTCGTAAATGATACAAAAATAGAAAAGTAATGCTGATTATTGAACACATCATATGAAGACTTGACATCAAGTAAAAAGTTAAGCATCAATAATCTTGCAAATTGTTTTATAGAGCCCATTTTCTTTGTTTTTAGATGTGACTCTGTTGATTAAAAGAACTTACCGAGATGGCAATGCGGCCTGTAGTGCCAAAGGCAGCTTGGCCGATATCGGGGTATGTCTCAAGACCAGGTTGACTGTCCAAGCAGTTCCGTAAGAGGATCCCTGTGTAGAATGATAAAATTCCAAAAATAAACAGTAAAGAAAGGCTAGACCATCCTCCTTCTTTGACTGCGTAAGGAGTAGAGAGGAGCCCTACTCCACATAGAACATTCATGCCTGCATACAACATAAAAAAATTATATTTATGTGGACAACTAGAAATAGAAATAATTAATCATGCTCTTTAAGTGCCAAGTGGATTTAAATGCACTAGTTAAGGTAGTTATCGCAATATTACTTTATATACTTCTAACCTGAAAAACCAACACCAACAATTAGTGTCTTAAAAAACATACCATTTAGTACAGCCTGGCCATATGAACTCTTACGAGAAACTTCATGCGATACTTTGGAATATTTCTGATCAGAAGTTGCCTTCTTTGAATGTTTTCTTTCTGTGATAGGAGGAAGAAAAGAATGGGAACTACGTCTTAGTTGAGGCAGTTGCTCATCCGATGCTGCTGACAACAAAGGTTTAGCTGTCGATTGTACAATTTCAGGAGTTTTCCTTTTTGTAAGTGAAGATGAAAGGAATGAATTGCTTAATCGTGACAATACAGGTGTCCCCAAAAAGTTGAGGCTTGGAGACGGTACACTCAAATCAATTGATTGCCTGGAAAATTTTGGATAAAAATACTTTGAAAAGACCACATGGTGCATGCATTAATATATAAGGTAAAACTAACATGGAGGATTCCTAGAATAGGCTAGATAGATAGTTATATGCTTAAGAATATGGCAAACAGATACAGTAAGCGTAAATCTGCACTCATGTCTTCAAGTAACCAAAATATATATATTTCGCAACTTTTGTAAACATATAGTGGGTGTTCTGGTGTAAAAATTGATTCTAAACAATTATTTTTCACCTGTGTTCTGGAAACATGATAATAAGTATATAATTTAAAATTGGAACTTAATATAAAATGATTAAACACAAACATAATTGCTGAAAAAAATTCCTTTGTCCTTCCTCCTGAAATGGTTCAACAGGAAATTGCCAGAATAGCTTCAATAAGATTTTGTGTTGACTTTAGCTAATAGGGTACCCCCAGGTATGCTTTGTGATTCCTGAAACTAAGATCGTTTTAGCCGATGATTATCACTCCACAAGGCGACTAGTCCTTGTACAATATATCAAGGAGTGCTGTACATATACTCGACTTGGAAATTTTCTAGTTGAGGCCCAAAATTGGCATTTATGCAATTGATAACCACTATATATCGGCAATTAAATAAACTTCTTATCAGGGATGCAACTGCACTTTTATCATTAATATTACATTAATTGAATCAGTGTTCATTTTCTTCATGGGAGTTCGATACACTCAGCTTATAAATGTCTACACAAAACCGAAAAGGAGAGCAGAGAAACCAAAAAGGAGAGCAGATTCTGCAGACAAACCTAAATTTTACTTGTTTCAAACCTAAATCTTTCACTTCTTGAAGAAAATAGCTGAGAAAGAAAGTCTATATCCCAGTAACATTTCCTCCAGTAGTTGGCAGTGTATGTAATAGATAAAGAGAAGTATGTGATCAACACAAGGGACGCTGCATAACCTGTAAGTTTGAGGCCATGCACTGGAAACGGAACTGGTCCGGCTGTGGTGCTCGTTGTTGTAGGAATAGTTTGAAGAATCCGAATCATCTGAATCGTCTACATTATTCCTCTTATCATCACCTTTATCATGCACATTCTCATCATCCTCCTCACTTTCAATAGACAAATACGAATCCGATACTGAATTCTTCATCTTCTCGCAATATCCTAGTCAAAATCCAAAAATAATTTTCCCACTTAGTCAAATATATATAGCCTTTTTAGCAAAACAGAAACTGCCATTTTTTTTCAATGAAAACTAACTTTCCAGAATCTTGAGTTATTTGAAAACAGAGCTTGTTTATACAAAAGCTCAACTTACACCTGACTAAATTGGAAAATAGGAGATTAATCACTGCATAGCTGATACAGTACATATGGACACAAACACACACATCTACAATATTTGCATGTAAAATTGGCAAGTCTAGAAGTATGCAAATTCCATTCATGCTCACAGCTATTAATTTAACACATAACACAACCACACACACAAACACACACACAAAATCAGTAAGAGGTTCAGATCCAAATTGCACACTGATTTACTGAAGTAAAATTTGTAAATAAGCACACAACAATTACTTATGTAGTATAAGTAACATAACTTATTGAAATATAACACCGTGATACATACAATACGAGAATAAATCTGAGATCGATTTATTTTTTTAAAAAAAATAAACATCAAATTAGTAGTAAAATTAAAGACTACACAGAAGACAATAGTGTAAATGTGAGATTGAGTAGAGAAAGATTAGAGTGTACTAACCTTTTGATTACGGAGTAATTGTGTGTTTGTGTTAATGTATCTATGTATAAAGAGAGACAGCAAGACAGCGGACAGGGAGAGAGAGAGTGAGAGAGAGAGATGAATCAGACTGACTGTCAGTGACTTGGAGTATGTTGGTACGAATGTAGGAGTATATTTATTTATCCCATATCGGGAAATGTTTTATTCCCCGTACCTTTTTGTTACGTAAAATAGCTTACATATGAACATGGAAGATAATCTTACACTTACAGGATGTCCTGCATTTTCGGTACTTCAAAAATATGTAGTCATCAAAATTTACAGGGGCTTGCACAACAGAAAGCAAATGCTACCCAACATCTTACAGAGGCTTGCACGGCAATAATCACGTGCTACCCAAAAGGCCAAATCATACACATACTAGCCATTGCTTTACGTGTCCCACAACTTCGGCGACACGCCCATACAATTTAAGTACACCGCATAGGAGGTGCCAAACACGAGATTATCCACTCGCGACGGATGTCTTACAAACTCCCAAGTCATACAAATAATATAAATAACTCAAAATAAATACTCAAAGATCACACACTCAAATATCTTACATCTCCAAAATCATATATAAATTTATCAAATAACCTCAAAACACTATAACCCAACATCACGAAACAAAATAACATAACAAACCACTAATTATTGATAAGTTTAAATCTGATCAGTTTCAAAGAATGTCAAATTACTGCATAAAGATGAAGTCAACTGAAAAAGTACGAAACACGAAAGTTGTAGGAAATTCCGAGACCTTTCCATAATGGTAAGGCTCGTCAAAAACGAACAAGTAACGAATTCAGAAAACAAATAAATGCGGACTGGAGAACAGAATCAGCCCCTGATTACAATTGTATTTTGATGTTTAAGACATCAAAATCACAGAATTTAGCAGCAGAATGTAAACGCAAATTGCAGATATCGAAAAGAGCTTTCCAAAATGGTATTGCTCATAATATTTGAACAAATATTCAATTTAATATGATTTTTCAAAGGTTGGATATTCAAATCCTGAAGTCAAACAGGCAGGTCATACAAATTGCAAAAAAACTCATATTTAGAGACCGAATTTCACAAACGGCAAGGATAAAGTTATAAACTTACTTATTTTATTAGAATTACATGATTACTCGTAAAACTTATATTAGACTGAAATCAGTTTTCTTTCAAAATAAAACTGAAATCAGAATTATGAAATAATTTATTTACACGACTTTCGACTAAAAACGGACATTAAGTACGATGAAATAATTAAAATATTAAAAATCTACTTTATGTGATTCTAGAACCTAATCATCCTTGAAACAAATATTCATTTAAAAATTATAGTATAAGTCTAACTATTTAAAAACAACGAATAAAGCTCCCAGAAGCCAGATTCAGAGAAGAATATACCGTGTTAGGCACCAAAATTATAAAATATGTAATTTAAAGTCTTCAATTTGTGGACTTGGATCTAGAAAATAAAAAAGAGTGAAGGGTCTGATTATGCTGACGTACTTCTGTACATTCACCTTTATGATTTTCAACTTCGTTCCCTGCAAAAATGTTACTACTACCTCACTCATTTGTAAGTCATTTTTAATTATTTTTTTATATAAAAGTTTACATATTATATTTTTATTTAGAAGAAAAAAATTAAAAAAAATTATATAATTATATTTAATAAGAGTATTAAAATACCTGACGAACCAATTGAGGGGGACGGAGAGAGTATTACGAAAATGTGAAAACATAAGCTATTACGAGTTCTATGGAGTCCACCTTTTTATCGGAGTCCTCGGAGTCCATCTACGTTCTGCAAATAAAATATATTGTAAAACATGTTATTTTGCAAAACATGTTACACAAATAGCATAACTTCAACAAAATCATGCAAATCTCATATATTTACGGTACAATATGTATGTTCTGCAATATGTTCTGCAACATGAACATTTATGTTCTGCAAACTAAATATGTTTTGTAGAATATATATTTTTGCAATGTTCTGTTTGTAAAATGTATGCAATCTACAAGATTTTTGATAGAATAGTGATGTTTGTCGAAAAATAATATGTTTTGCAATATTTTAAGCTATATTTTACTTGCAGAACATATATGGACTCCGAGGACTCCAATTAAAGGTGGACTCCATAGAACTTTACTCGCTATTACTATATTGTAATAATTACTAATTTGTATTTTATAATTATGTAAGAAAATATCGACAAAAATATAATATAATTTAAATTATTGTAACCACGCGTATTTGGAATTTTCTTTTATTGTTCTACTCTTTTAGTTGTTGTTATTACTAATAATCACGAATACTTTAAGGGAAAAAAACAAAAAGAGTAGGTCTATCAAAATAACAAAATGGATCCATACAAAATAGTATCTTTTTGAAAAAAATGTTGGGAAAAGACAACAGTAGCTATTACTACTATATATATCAACCGTTGCTGTCCCTATTAATTAAATCATAATAATGCTGGTTTGTATTGTATACTATTATTTTTCGCAACTTGTACGTGTTTACTGTTGGACTGGGGCCCAATAGTTCCTTCACATCAGTATATTCAGTATACTCATTAGAAATGTAATTTGGCGCAGGCAAGATGAATTTTGAGCGGAGCTTAATTAAGTCGAGACAAGTCGGCTAGTTTAACTAATAATTCTAAATATCTGGCTAAATTCAACTTATTTGTTTTTACGAGTCGAATTGAGTTAACTTATTTAATTTTATATTAAACCGAGTCAAAAATATTATCAAAACTCGACTCATTTAATTTCACGAAATGAATCGAGCATGTACATTAAATTACCTTTATCCGAACTACAACTTATTTGACTAAACGAGCCGAATTCAGTAAAATAATTTCAAGTCAGGCGAGATCGTGAACTACCCTTATAGAATTACGGTCCTCGTAGACTGGAGTCCGTGACTGCTAATTTACATTCAGATTCAAGATCTTCCATATAATTCGCACCTTTCTTCAAACTTTTTAGTATAGAATACAATTTAATTATATTCTAAAATGTTACTCCCTACATCCCACTGCGTAGTTTATATCAGGGGACGTGGGATTAACACGCAATTCAAGACTCCTGTAAAAATTTTATGATTCCCTAAATAATTTTAAATATATTTTTTTAAATTAAAATATAATATTTATATATTTATATATTTATATAAAGAAACAAAAAAATAAAAAAATTATAAAAACAATATTTTATAATAATATTAAATACGTGTCAAGTATGAGACTAAAGTATACAAAAAATTATGAGAATAGAAAGTATTACCTCGTGGAAATACCAAAGCGTCACATGATTCTCTAATATAATAATGTACATTTGCACTTCAACATGTCGCTGTTGGTGACTGTGTTGCCAGACCACATACTTCAACTTCTGAATCACCTACTACTTACGTTTACAGAAAAAAAAAGGATCGCGCTACTACTAATAATAGGATTGTGCAGTATTTCATAAGTCGTAACTATCTGCTATGTTCCGAAAATACAAATTTTAAACCATCGACATCTTATAAATGGAACGAGTAAGATATCATTATACCGATGTCCCGGTTCATTTGTTGACGACTGTTTATTGTTTATCCTTGTGGGTGGATTCTATGGACAACAAGTCTCTACTCCGACTCCAATATTATCCAAACCAAAGTCACGTGTTTACAAAGATGTGGGTGAAATGCGTTTGAGGTGTACATCACATTCGACAGTCCAAGGAATATAGTATTAGTAATTCCTAGTTTAGATTCACATACTTGATACTGCTATATCTTCTCTAGATTCCAACTATAAACTACTCGTTTTCAAATCAACACCATTTGCAATGTGTCGGGTGTACATTGGTCCTGTACTATATTATGAAACATATTGGACTGACGTTGAGAAACACTATCAAAAAAGATATACACATGTTTGCATCCATGGTTTCAGTTTCATGATATGTTCAAGTCATTATAGAAAACTGAATCGAGAGTGAATCGAGGGTTAATTGTTTCATCCATTTGTTTACGGTGCAGCAGATACTATTCCATTTTCATACAATTACAAATATTTGTGTTTATACAAGCTTTTGGTTTGAATCTTAGATTCTGAGTACTCAGTGTGTACCCGTTTGCATGTAGAGTCTATCTCTTGATGGTTATTTTCCAAATGACGTATTAAAATAAATTCTCTAGTTTTCCACTGCTGCTGATAATTATTGTGTTTTTATGGAAGTGTCATTAACACTAAAATTAATAAATGAAAGGGATAATTTTAAAATTTTGTTTATATATTTTGTTAAAATTTATAAATCCATGTTTGGGACTTATTCACCGATCTTAAGATTTTAAACCGAACATTGTATCATATCTCGGTGTAGGGAGCGTCTCCATTTTTTGAATTTAACTATTTCTAATTAGTACGGGTATTGATATTTATTATATTTGTTGTTATCCATTGTAACAAAACCCGGATACTTTACAACTGACAGGTTGTGTTAAAGAGTAACATGTTTGGTTATTCAGCTTAACATTTTAGAGCTATTTGTTACATAAACATTTTACTAAGTAATCATCCCAAATATAAACGCTAAATTTAATTATATTTAACATATGCTAAATTAATATTTATGAGGTCAAATATTTTTTTCTTATTTTTTTATCAAATCAAGAAAATATATTGTCTTCACTATATTAATTTGAATTAATAAAATTATTTATTATTAAATATTAATTTATCAAAATTTCATTATTTCAACGACTTGAAATTCCATATATGATGTAGCATTGTCACGGACACACTGCATTAAAGAAATTGTCGGTTATTATCTATTCTCACTAAAAACTTTACTCTAATTTAACTTAGAGTACTTTTTTTTAGAATTTCATTTTTATTTTTTATTATTTATTTTATCTTGACCTTTAGTATGATTTTATCTCAATTTTACTATTATTTACTTTATTCTTAATTTATATTATTTTTATTTATATATATTATCTATATTAAGAATTTATGATAATTTAAAATAGAGTGATTATACTTAATAAGAACTAGCAAATGTTTAAATAAAAAGCCTAATAGAAATAGACATTAAATAAATAACATGATATTATAAAATAATATTTTTTATTAATATGTATTATATTAAAAGAGCCTAATAAATTAACTAAAATGAACTGTCATTTTCTGATAAAAAACTTTTGTAAAATGTTAGATCATAAAGATAGTGATTAGTACTCCCTCCGTACACCGGATTTTTTATATTGGGGGACGGATGATCGGCACGTATTTTAAGACTCCCGTAAAATATGGTTTTTTAAATAATTTTAAATATTTTTTTTAAAATAAAAATATAATGTTTAAAATTTTATATCAAAAAAGAAAATTCAAAAATAAATTATTAAACTATAATTTATAATAGCCTTAAAATGTGTGCATGAGGAAAAAAACATGTAAAGAATCCACCAGGACGGAGGGAGTAACAACTAACAAGTATTATATTTGTGTAAATATGGTAAGTAAATTTTTTTATATTTTATTATAATGGGGGGCTGGTGCTATGACGATAAAACTGCCCAATATACCGACGAAATGCGCATTACTATCGTGCGTATTCTGTTTTTTAAAAATTTACAAACGTATTCTTTGTAAATTTAAAAAAAAAACAGAATACGCATCTGTAAAATGCGCATTTCATCGGTATTTTGGGCAGTTTTCCCGCCGGTGGATATTTTGGGCACTTGAAACTGTAAAGTGGTGTATTTTGGGTATTATTTCAAATATCAAATATATATTTAAATATATAATGTGAAGATTTTTTTTTCTTTTACAAATCAAATAATATAAAAAAATTTAAGAAAATTATTTAAGAGTAAAAGAAGCTATAATTAATTAAATAATCATATTAAAATAAAAGAGGTAAATAAGTTTTTATTAAATTATTTTTTAAATTCTTCTAATTGTACTAAAGTAAAAAAAGAATAAATAATATATGAATTTAAGGAAAAAAAGGTGAGAGTAAAAGAAAAATAAAATAAATTAAAATAGAGTAAAAAAAAATAGTGAATCGACAATGTATTTAAGGCGAGGTGATAGTGCAGGGCGCCTAACATTATTCTTTAATAACCCTTTTTATCTGTATGACATGTACATGCTGCCATGCCGTATCAACTACCCCCATTGTGTCCCCATTTAAATGAATCACCTTGGCAGTAACTTCGTGATATGTTTCGGTAAAATAAAAAAAATTACGTGATGTTTAACTACTTTTATCTGTTAAAGTTAATTTATGCTAATAACAAATCCTTCATGTTTGCTACTAGGTATTCAATTTTATTTTTAGATAAATAAAAAATAGGTTTTGAGATGTAGGTGAAAATTAATACTCGATTTTTGTTTGTTTGTTACCTTTTTATTTGATGATGGAAAAGATCACTACGTAGACAAGATATTTATAAACCAAATAAAAATGTTTTCATGTAATAATTAGGAGTTAGATGGTTGATACTACGTACTAAACACAATTTGTGTCTTGGTATCTATTAGATTCGGTACAACAAATATAAAAGGTAAAGGAGCATTTTTATTACTTTACAGTATTAAAATTATCGGTCCAATTATCGCTTAGTCAAATATTTCAATAACTAAAACATTTTTATTAGTTTCGCTAAATTGTGCGAGTCCCAAAATAGGGGTTAATAAGCTAGAGGGGGCTGAATAGCTTATAATCTTTTAAAATTTTAGAGCTTGGTGTTTTCAATTTTTTTTTACTGTTTAAAATTTATTACTTGTAAACAAGTAAGCTGAGTGCGGAAAGATAAATCGGTAAAGATGTAGAGACAGTCGATTTTATCCTGGTTCGTGGTGGCTGACTGTCACAAATGGAGTCCACTCACCTCTAGTCCAGTCCCCAAGCTCCTCCCCGGACTTGAGATTTTCTCCACTATAAAGAAACCGCTTTATATCAGGCATAGACGCCTTTACAACACTATGTATTTATCTTGGACCTAAACTACCCGCTAACTCTTCAAAATACAATAGCAAAACCTACTAGACTAATCTTGGAACTTAACTCCCCATTACTTCCTCACAATCTAAGTAGAACCCTTGCAAGCTTGTCTTGGAGCGTAACTCCCCGATACCTCCTCAAAACTATGCAACCCTTTGCGTAGACTTTGTATCTACACCCTTTGCCGGTCTTGGATCTGAGATCGGGTCTTGGCTCTTTACTCCTCTTCACGGTACGTAGACACCCAACTCCTCGTCGGCGTGTCTAAGACTTGGGTCTTAGAGCGAGAATCACCTCACTTCAGTGTCTAAGACTTGGGTCTTAGAGCTAGAATCACCTCAACTAACTCCAGCTCTTGTCAAAGGATATAATACAAGCACTACGACTTATAAAAATCTCTT
Source organism: Apium graveolens (assembly GCF_009905375.1). Classification (NCBI taxonomy): domain Eukaryota; kingdom Viridiplantae; phylum Streptophyta; class Magnoliopsida; order Apiales; family Apiaceae; genus Apium; species Apium graveolens. Next base: position 190,051,415 of record NC_133657.1, read on the forward strand.
AAGTAAGAAAGAAGGTTGGATTAGTATATAATAATACTAAACCGAGAGATAATTCAATATCTTAAATAATATGCAAAGTATAAAACACAACACGGGCGTTTTAAATACAAGCACTATTAAGATATCAAATATAAGGCCAGATATAATTTAAGGCCGAATATTAATTACTTAAATAAAATTCAAGTGTATCTTGTTTGTTATTAAAAAGCTTCGGGAGAATTGTAACAAATAGTTATAATGGCTTTTTAACAAATTAAGATAAACCACTTAATATAAACGAGGAGACTTCATATCGTAAATTAAATTATACGAATATTTCTCGACTCGGAATTAAGGTTGGTTTCAACTTCAAAAATAATATAAGTAAGACTCGTGTATATCTCTAATTAAAGTAGATGAGATTTATGTGAGTAACCTTGAACTTAGTGTTCGAAGTTATTTTAACTTCTTTAAATCAACGAGGAAGTCTTGTTTATATCTCTAAATAATATAGTGAGATTTATACAAGTTGCGTTTAACTCGAATTCGAAGTTGTAATAAACTTACTAATATTCAACGAGAGATATTTTGCTTATGCCTCTAATAATTATAACGAGACTTATACAAAAATTCGTAACCTCGGAATTTAGTTAGTTTAAGTCTCTTTTTATTTCAAACAAGGAAGTATTTGTTTATGTCGTATTATATCGACTTATACAAATTTTACTTCAACTTGGAAATAAAATGGACTAACTTGCAAATATTCTACAAGAAACCATTTTGCTTATATCTCTTATAATTATAACGAGATTTATACAAATAGCTTCTAACTCGGAATAAGAGCGAGTCTTTAAGTTACTTTATATTTCAGACGAAGAAATTTATTGTTTATGTGGTTACTTTCGACTTATACAAATCAACTTCAACTCAGAAACAAAAGAAACCGTTAGTAAATATTCGACAAGGAAGCTTTCGTTTATATCTCTATATGAGATTTATACAAACTGCTTCTAACTCGGAATATGAACTTTTTACTTACTTTAACTCAACAAGGAGGTTATTTCTTTATGTCGTATTATCGACTTATACAAAATTGTCTCGACTCGGAATTTAAGTAAATCGGAGTTGTATTTTATTCCAGATAAAGATCTACGAAATATTAACAACTAATTTAGGAGAGAGTAGATGAGGTAGAAACTCTCCTAAATATATTTATAAATTATGTGTACTAACAAGATTTAACTAATTTAGCACGAATACACAAAACTGTAAACAAACGGAATATTTGCGCAAAAGGTCGAACAATTAAGCATTAGCACAAATATTAACTAACTTATGACTCTTGACCTTCCAAAGGCTCAAACCCCTCTTAAATTAAAGAGTGAGTTACAAGAGATACAAGTTAGGATCGAAGCCGAAAACACACCAAAACGAACCCGAAAAGTTACCAAAAAGTGGCCGGAAAATTGGTCGGAGTAAGGGCAATAAACACGAACTTTTGGGAGGTTCTTGGGACACTTAGAGGCTGCAAGAAAGTGGTATTTAAGTTGCCTAAGTAAGTGTTACAAGATATGAAACTTAAGAATTAATAAGGCTTGCTTGCTAGAACTTTGGAGAGGTTTTTGCTACTACAAAAATGGGAGTTTGGGATGGTAAAACTCCAGAATTTTTCTTGTTCAAAATGGCTTGAAGAATGCATGTGAGGAGAAGTGTATAAATAGGCAAAAATGTGGCAAAAAATGGGAACAAACTTCCTTAAATCAAGGAAAATTGTTGGTTGACCTTTGCAAACAACCAAGACATTTTGTACAACATATTTTATCATACAAAAAACGTTCCTAACTTGTACTATATTTAAACATCTCAAAATAAAGTGAATAAATGCGAGAAAGACGAATAAAAATGCATTTTTGTATTAAACTGAAAAATCACTCAAAAAATATGAAACTTGGGGAATCCCCTGGAAATAATCCCAGGAGATCATGGTAAAAATTTCATCTTGAAATTATTTCACCATCTATGAATTTTAAGCGACCGATAAATCAGTTACGTACGGATTTTAGGGGTTCCGGAAAAAAGTCATGAAAAATTATGAAATTCCTACCAATATTATAAATAAATATATTTATGTCAAATTCCAAGTTTCAAGTCAAAAAGATATTTTTATGTATCGTTTCGGATTTTTCAAACGTTAAAACAGCCTTCTAGAACGACCGAAAAAGTCATTTGTCTCTACCGATAATTCAGACAAAAGTTTTGAATTGATATATATTCACACATAATATTTCTTGAATAATAATGATTATAAGATCCGAGGAATAATTATATTTAAATTTATATTGATTTTATCCGGATAAATAAGCATATCAGGGTTTTTCGGATAAAATATGTATTTAATCAGTTAGCACGGCTTTTGGAAAGATAATTTGATATTTATATTCAAATGAATATATCAAATATATTTGAGAGTAAAACTTTTAAGATCAACACGCTTTTAAATAATTTTGATAGTTGAAGCTCGTAAAAGCGGTGTTATGAAAATTCTCGATTTTCGTGCGTTCGGCCGTTGCCCGTTCTTTCTTTGACAGAAACAACTTAGATTAGAGCATATCATCAAGTTGATATATCTATCCCAAATTATGTCATTTAAGTTTCGTCAAAAAATATTTTAGGGAAAAAAGTCCGGATAAACCGATATTGACTTGATTCTCGGAAAATGCCACAAATACAAACCTATGGGAGGATTACTATTTGATTTAGTAAACTTCCTAACTTTTTAATTTAACTTCACACGTAATTGTTTTAAAAAAAATAATCAAAACCTACGAAAAAGACCGTATCTCACAAATTGCCTAACAAAATTTGTGTCTCAGTGTCTATTAAATTCGGTATAACAATATAAAGGGTAAAGGAGAATTTTTATTACTTTACAGTATCAAAATTTTCGGTTCAATTGCCGCTTAGTCAAATATTTGAATAATTAAAACATTTTGAATAGATCTTTTCTGTTAGTTCTGTTAAATTGCCTAACAAAAAGTTGATGGGACTTGAGGGGAATCGAACCCGTGACATGATATAGCACATGTTGATGTGTACAACCATTTAGGCTACGATAACATTTGTCACAATTTTAATACTGTTAGGTCACACACACTGTAGAAGGGGGTTGAATACAGTGTTTACTACAATCAAATCGAATATAAGAACTCAAGTAACAGAACACAGATTTTATTCAACACAATAAAATCTGTTACAAAGAATTGTTCTCTCTCAGTGATAAACAAATTATCACGAGAGCTGCTAGGGTTACAAAGAATAATATCCTCGAATAAGATAACACATATAGTGTAAACCCTATGTCTGTGTTTATATACTACACAGTTACAAGATAATCTTCTAATTGATATCGAATATAATTCTGCTTCCTAATATATATCAACCAGTTATCTTTTCTTCCAAGTATTATATTCTTCATAGAATTCTTCTCCATGCATATCTCTTCTTATATTTTAGCTCGATCTTCTTTCCTTTCAATCAGCCACCTTCCTTATCTGAACGTCTCCTTAAGTCCTGATATTATCTCTTGATAAATATCTCCTGATAACTTAAGTTCTGACAACTTAAGTTCTGATATCTTAAGTCCCGACTTCAGTATAAGTATTGATTTCCAGTTAAGTACTGATTTGTCCTGTTAAGTAAGATCTGAAAATTAAACACAAATCATCATTAGACATGACATCACAAATATATCTAACAATCTCCCCCAACTTGTAAATTAGCATAATATGCAAGTTCAACAGATATTTGATGATGTCAAAAACATTAAGTACAAATGCATGAGAATTCGACTAGATAACTACAACTTACAGTCCTTATAGCTTTACCATCCTCAAAGTCTGATTTCAGCTTCAGTCTGTATATCCTTCAAAATTTAAGAAGTTGTAGATCTTTGACTTGGCTTCAATTTCTGATCTCTTTGATATCAGGAGTTGTTCTGAGATAGTTCTTCAACAAACATCTCTCAGCATATTCAAGTTCATTGACCATCCTCCTTTTAACATTTTTTAGTTCAACTGTATCTTCACCAGTTTGAAAGATAGCAGCCCTGAGATCATTTTAGGTTTTCTTATATCCTGATCCAGTCTAATTATAAAGACTTCATCAGACTCCAGATTGAATTCAAGTCCTTTAATACCAAAAAATGTAGTGATGATCTTTGCGGTATTAGGCTTCATTTCAACAATTTCTCCACTGTGAGATCTGTACTTAGGACAATATGGCCTGTCAGACTTTACAGAGTAAAGCCTCTTCTGTCTTTGAATATTTGATTTTAAATAACTTGCAGCACCATCTGTTGATCTGTTTTTTACTTGAAGTAGAAATAGAACATGTTCTAGTTCTTCAAAATACTTCAATAAAATAACATTCTTCCTAATATGGAATACCCTTGCATCTGTCATAAAGTATAACATAACATCTTCTTTCAAAACAGAGTGGTAAACCATTTGTACAGATTCAAGTTGATTCAATCTCTCAGGAGTTGTACCTACTCCTGGTTCACTCAAGGAAGTTGGATCATTGATAGTATTGTTTACTCTCTTCTCTTTAGAACTACCCAATCCTGATTTGTCTCTTGCTTCCTTTCCTGTAACAACTCTTGATTCAAAACCACTTGATGTAGTCTTCAAAGGTTGAGTCTGTTGAGCTTTGGTAAAACCAGGTAGTAACATCCTTGAAGGTTTAACATGAGCAATGTCAGAAGTTTCCTTTTCTTTATCTTCTGATATCAAGCAAACTTGAGCTATATCAGAGGTTGTTTGCTTCACTGTAATATCAGAATTTACTAAGTCCTGACCTTGAACAACATGAGCTACATCAGAGGTTGTTTGAATATCCTTTTTCTTCAAAATCAGACTAGCATCTTCATCATATTTTGTCTCCAGATTCATGATTGGCATATATACCTTTACAGGTTCATCAATTTTTTCTTTGCCCTTGGATCATGGATCTACCTCCACTTGTGATTTGACTTTGGTTGCCTCAGAAATTGTCCTCTCCTTAATCACAATACCCTTAGGTTTTGGAAGTTTCTTTTCAACAACAGAAGCCTTAGACTTGGAGTTGAAATTTTATGCTTTAAGTCTAGCTTCTTCTTCCTTTAGACTTTCAAAGTCCATTCCTGGATTTTCTTTGAGAAATAATCTCTTTGAAATTTCTTCATCAAGCTCCAGATGACCAGTAGAACTTATCATTTTACCAGTATCAGAACTTATTTTTCTCCCAGTATCAGAACTTGATCTCTGTGTAGAAGTTTCAGCTGTCTTTGATGAAGAACCTTTGCCTTGACCATGACCTCTACCCATTCCAGAGTTTTCCTGGTCATTATTTCCATCATCCTTACCCTTCAGTACTTGACTAGATTTGCATTTGGACTTAATCACTCTCTCCCCCTTTTTGGCATCAGCAGGTAGAAGAAGAGAAATAAGCAATTCCACTGAGAATTGGATCTCATTGAGTTGAGTTTGCTGAGAAGCTTGATTCTTTAGAATTTCAGAAATTTGATCTTGTTGCTTCTCATGAGTCTTTTTAATATACCCAATTCGGTCAAAGGCTAGCTTGAAAAATTTGTTCTTTTCCAATTTTATATTCATATCTTGTTGGATCAGAGATTCTTGAATTTTGTTCACCTTGTCATGAGTTATTGAGTGTTGACCTTGAAGGTGCCTTGTACTTATTGCAGTAACTCTAAGTTGTGCCTTGAAATCATCATTTATCACATTTCATCAGCTTTAGCAAGGTGCTCAGCAAGAATTTTTTCATTAGGAACAAAAGTAACTTTGTTCCACTCCTTAGTCCACTCCTTTCCTCTAGGAGTTTCACTCCAAGGTACTGGTGCATCCTCTCTAACAAACTTCTTGATCAAATCAGCTTTGTTAACTGTTTGTAGCAGCTTCAGCATCTACGATGCAGCTTTGTTAACTGAAGGACCAGCTGCATCAGCATCCACATTTGTAGCAGCTTCACCAGTAATTTCAATATTGTCAGCATCAGAACTTACAGAGTCTGCAGTATCAGCATCCTCTGAGAAAATAACAGTATGGGAGGCTATAGAGGCTTCAACATCATCCTCTAAATTCTGATTTGCAACTAAGTTCTGATCAACATCCAAATTTTGATGCCCACCTAAAATCTGATCTTCATCATCTAGATTCAGAACTGGTGTTGATGGAATATCTGCATTGAAATCAGCATTCAAAATTGGTGTTGTTGGTGGAGTGAGTTGAGTTGGTGGAGCTTCCAAGTACAGAACCTCAGGCACAACCAAGTTATGTATGTCTATTTCAGCACTTGTACCCGGGTCTTCAACATGTACTGGATTATTGATAGGAGACACATGAACTCTGTCCTGAGAAGTTTCTTGAACTTGAGTTGGTGACAGTGGTGGTGTAGATTCAGTAGCTTCAGCAAATTCTGGTTGTACAGAAGGAAGAGATTCAATCATAATTGGTTCTGTTGGGATCAGAGATTCCTGACCCCCTTCCTTAGCTGCTGCTTCCTCATCTTCTGAATCTGACTCAACTGTGTACCTGTGAGCTCTTTGTTTCTTCACTTTCTTTAAGGGAGGAGACACTGTGGGAGGTTTATCATCATAATTTATCTTTCTAAGCCTTTTGAGGGGCCTAGAACTCCCAATTTCAGTATCTTTCTGAGAAGTGATCTTCTCAGCTTCTACAACAACAGGTTCTGATAGGGGAACCTGTTCCTCATTATTTGACTCATCTATTTTCTCAAATCATCAACATTTATAATTGACCAGTATTGATTCAAAATATTCATCACAGGATAAAGTGAATAATTGACGAAGTAAAGATTAACAATTGGCGAGTAAAGCATGCACAGTCACATAATTTGAGAAACAAAGATCAAATCTTGCAATTAAATAAAATTTCAATAACATATTAGATGAGTACATTTGATGAAATTTATCAATTACATTCAAAAATTACAAGATAGACCTAATATTAGAATCTTAACATCAACAGCCTTAGTCCTAGTATAAGAAAACCCTATCGACTAGTTCCTGTTGCTGCTGACGAAGAGCACTGCAAGACGAATGATCTGTTCTTGCTGACGGAGAGCTTCTCTCCTTTCCTCCTCCAAACGATCAAGATGGAGGTGATACTCTATCGAAAAGAACAAGAGGTCTGTGTGAACCTCTTACGAAACTGAATTCCAGAGTTCATCAGGAATGGCGGTGACATGCCACTCCTGCTACCAGTCATCACAACTCAACTCTATATTGAAAGTTTCATAGTTCATGAATAAATTGAAACGAACCATATTTTTGATGAGTATATAAAAAGAGTGAGTTTGTGAGAAAAATGGAAGATGTATTGGCTAGAATGTATAGTTGGTTTAAATAGCCAATAGAATACCAAGAGACATGCGGAGTATTTAATAATTACAAGTAAAAAATATGATACCTTGTCTCCCAAGACCAATGTGTAATAATAACAGTCAGTAAAAGATCTAAAGCCAGATTTAATGGGCACAGGAAATAATGAACAATTACTGTGCACAAGTAGGTTTTCAAGATATACACGATAACCACTAATCCACAATTATTATGACTGATTTATCTCATATAATCCAATATCCTGAGAAAATATAACCGTTCAAGTAATGACCCAAAATAAACCAAGTAAATAAATACTGCCACGTAAGCATTAGAACTTGATTATTATCAGAATTTAAAGTCATCAGAATATGGCTCCTTACTCGAAAAGTGAATGTTTATTCCTGTAATTTTTCACACAAATACTGATATGGGTACATCAGAACTTAATCATCAGAACTTTCATCAGAACTTGTCCTCAGAATTTATGCAACTGACACTTAAAATGTTCATCTAAAACAATATTGATCACCACAGTAATTTTTATCATTCATAAGGAGTGTAAGTGTGTGCATTTAGCTAAATATCAGTCAAAGAGTAAAGTCTGATTCACTTTAGTACATCTTGGAAATAAGACATAACTAAGAATTTTGCTCAAAATCTGTCATTATTCTGAAGTCTACTATAGAATGAGTTCATGCATGAGTCCACCTCAACTGTTTTGTGCTCATTTTATGCAACTTTTGAAATTCCTTTTTACAGTGGCTTCTCAGTGTAAGTGAGTCACGACTGCTTATCAGAATTTATGTCGTTATCAGAGTATTTCTCCAGTAATCAGAGAATGTGAAAAGTCACCAAGAAAATTTATTTTGCTTTTCTAATGCATATTACTTAATACCAGCAATGCACTTGGGTCATCCCTTCCACATTTTTACTCTAGATCTCAAATGAGTACCTGATATTTATTTCTTTTCTTTTTCTTTTTCTTTTGATAAGTGAGATTTATCAACATCAGAACTTAACAGATAAGAAGCACTATTCTAGTTTTTGACTTAGTAATAAGATACACAAAGTAAACATAATTAAGCTCAGTATCCGAATTTGTTAGTGTTAAAAGATTTCCACATAAACAATTACTTCATACAAGGGATCATCAGTATGTCAAAGACTACTAGGTCAGCATCTAGCACAGTTATCCTCATTGGATTGAATAGTCACAGAAACATTCATATCATTATCAGAGTTTAGAAATTCACATCAGACAAAAATCAGTACTTAGAAAATTTTAATTTAAGCACAGAATACACAAAGATAATAATATCTGTAAATACTGATCATAAAGTCTGATGTATCACAACATAAACTAAGCCGATTTAGAGAAAGAACCTGAAACCATTCCAAGTTCATTTACCAATCTTGTAAAAGTAGCTTCACATAGTGGTTTTGTGAAGATATATGCTAGTTGTTGATCTGTTGGAACAAAATGCAATTTCATTGTACCTTCCATCACATGCTCCCTTATGAAATGGTACATAATGCTGATGTGCTTTGTCATTGAATGTTGAACTGGATTACCTGTCATAGCAATAGCACTTTGGTTATCACAGTAAATAGGGATTTTAGAATATGTTAACCCATAATCCATTTACTGATTCTTCATCCAAAGAATCTGTGCACAACAGCTTCCAGTAGCAATGTATTCTGCTTCTACAGTTGATGTGGAAATTGACTTTTGTTTCTTGCTAAACCAAGAAACCAATCTGCCTCCAAGAAATTGGCAGCTTCCACTTGTGCTTTTCCTGTCAATTTTGCATCCTGCAAAATCTGCATCTGAGTAACCTATTAGCTTAAAGTTTGATTCTCTAGGATACCACAATCCCAGATCAGCTGTACCCTTTAAGTACTTGAAAATTCTTTTCACAGCTGTTAAGTAAGGTTTTCTTGGATCTGCTTGAAATCTTGCACAAAGATAGGTAGCATACATGATATCAGGTCTACTTGCAGTTAGATAGAGTAGTGAGCCAATCATACCTCTGTAATCAGTAATTTCTACTGATGTACCAGTATCCTTATCCAATTTTGTTGCAGTGGCCATATGAGTGGATGCACTTGAACAGTCTTGCATTCCAAATTTCTTCAATAAATTTCTGGTGTACTTAGATTGACAAATAAAAGTTCCTTCTTCATTCTGCTTGACTTGAAGGCCCAGAAAATAGCTAAGTTCTCATATCATACTCATTTGATACCTTGACTGCATTAACTTGGCAAACTTCTTACAAATGCTGTCATTTGTAGAACCAAAAATGATATCATCAACATATATCTGCACCAAAAGTAAGTCATTTCCATGGTTGAGATAAAACAATGTTTTGTCAATAGTTCCTCTGTTAAATCCACTTTCCAGAAGAAACTGAGCTAAGGTCTCATACCATGCTCTTGGAGTTTGCTTAAGGCCATAAAGTGCTTTATCAAGTCTGTAGACATGATGAGGAAATTTTGAATCTACAAAACCGGGAGGTTCTTCAACATATACTTCTTCTTCCAATTCTCCATTAAGAAAAACACTTTTTACATCCATTTGAAAGATTGTAAACTTTTTGTGAGCAGCATAGGCCAAAAATATCCTTATGGCTTCCAATCTAGCAACTGGTGCAAATGTTTCATCATAATCAATTCGCTCCCGTTGAGAATATCCTTTTGCAACCAGCCTTGCTTTATTCCTTGTAATTATGCCATCACTATCAGTTTTGTTTCTGAACACCCACTTTGTACCAACAACAGATCTGTTCTTTGGTCTTGGCACTAGGCTCCAGACTTTATTTCTTTCAAATTCATTTAACTCATCCTGTATTGCTTGCACCCAATCAGCATCTTGAAGAGTTTCTTCCACTTTCTTTGGTTCAGTCTGAGAAAGAAAAGAGTGATAGAGACATTCATTTGATGTTGTTGTTCTAGTTCTAATACCTGCTTCAGGATCTCCAATAATCAAGTCAGGTGTATGTGCTTTAGTCCACTTCCTTGCAGATGGAAGATTATCTCTAGAACTGGATGCTCCCCCATGATCCATGCTGTCTCCATCAACATTATTTGATGCACCCCCTGAAAGTATGCTCTCTGAGTTGGATTCTTTCAGAATTTGAGTTTCCAGAAATATCAGAACTTGGCCCATCAGAACTTGATGAATCAGAACTTGAAGAGCCTGTTCTTGGTTCTGATGCTTCTTGAGATGTGGTTTGATCTTCAATATGCTCCCCCTGCACAGGTGCATTTTCCTTTGGCGTAGTTACCACAGTTTCAATAACATCAGAGTTTAACCCATCAGAGTTTGCAGTATCAGGATTTAGACTGTCAGGATTTACAGTATCAGAATTTAAAACTTCATTCTCAAATCTCAGCTGATCATGATCATTGAAATCTTCAAGTCTTGTAATCTTCTTATCATCAAAAGAGACATTGATAGACTCCATAACAACCTTTGTTCTTAAATTGTAGACGCTGAAGGCTTTTGTGGAAAGTGGATATCCATCAAAAATTCCTTCATCAGCTTTTAGATCAAATTTGGATAGTTGTTCAGGATGAGTCTTAAGAACAAAACACTTGCATCCAAATACATGAAAATACTTCAGGTTTGGCTTCTTTTTCTTCACCATCTCATATGGTGTCTTTCCATGCTTGTTGATAAGTGTTGCATTCTGAGTAAAACAAGCAGTCTGCATAGCTTCATCCCAAAAATAGGTTGGTAACTTTGCTTCATCAAGCATAGTTCGTGCAGCTTTAATAAGAGTTCTATTCTTTCTTTCAACAACTCCATTTTGCTGTGGAGTTCTAGGAGTAGAAAATTCCTACTTGATTTCATGGTCTTTGCAGAACTCTTCCATAATCAAATTCTTGAACTCATTGCCATTATCACTTCTTATTATTTTCACAGAGTCTTTAACCAATTTATCCAGTTGTTTGACATGATCAATCAAGATGGATGCAGTTTCACTTTATGTGTGCAAGAAATACACCCATGTGTATCTGGTGAACTCATCCACTATGACCATAACATATTTCTTCTTTGCAATAGACATGACATTCACTGGACCAAATAGATCAACATGTAGTAGGTGATAAGGCTCAAGAATTGAAGATTCAGTCTTGCTCTTGAATGGAGATTTTCTTTGTTTTTGCCTTTTGACAGGAATCACAAAGGCCATCAGGAGCAAATACTGATTTTGGTAGTTCTCTCACAAGATCTTTCTTGACAAGTTCATTTATATTGTTAAAATTTAAATGAGAGAGTTTCTTGTGCCAATCCCAGGTTTCTTCAATTGATGTTCTGCTTAACAGATAGATTGCAGAACCATCAGAACTTGTTGAAAGCTTGGCTTCGTAAATGTTACCATGCATGTATCCTTTCAGAACAACTTTGCCTGTAGATTTGCTTACAACTTCACAGTATTCTTCAAAGAAATCCACATGATAACCTCTGTCACAGATTTGACTAACACTCAACATATTGTGTTTAAGTCCTGAGACTAGAGCTACTTTTTCAATGATGACATTCCCAAGATTGATATTGCCATATCCCAGAGTTTTTCCCATGTTGCCATCTTCATAAGAAACACCTGGGCCAGCCTTCTCCACAAAGTCTGATAGCAGGGCTTTATTTCCAGTCATATGTCCTGAACATCCACTGTCCAGAACTAGGATATTTTTCATGTTGCCCTGCAATCACAAAGACCACTAATGATTAGTTTTAAGGACTCAGACTTGCTTGGATCCTTTGGCCTTATTAAGTTTGTTAACATTTACAGCGAATTTAACATCAGAGTTTATGTCAACAATTTTCTTATCAGAATTTACATTATCAGACTTTGCATCAGAACTTACACTAGAAGGAACAATGCTAACTTTCTTTAAAGAAGGTTTTATTTGATAATAATTATTGTACAAACTATGATATTCCTTACAAGTATAAATGGAATGCCATAAACTACCACAATGAAAACAAGGATTTTGTGGCCTATATCTAACAGACTGACTCTTAACTCCTGATTTTGAAGGTAAGGAGTTTATGTTCTTATTCTTCCTGTAAAAAGAAGCCAGATGGTTAGAATTTCCATAGTTATAACATTTCTTTCTAGGAGCATTAGGAACAGGCTTATAATCATTGCTTTTATTCACACCTTCCTTTCCATTCCTATTTTTCCTAGGTGGCTTTACCTTGTTTACATTCTTAACATCTTTCAGCTTATACTTAAGCTGCTTCTTTGTCATCAAGCCTATGTTAACTTCAGTTGGCTTATCATGTTTTGGTTTGTCAGAAGTTAATTTTTCTTTAACTTCTGATTTATCAGTATCATACTTTACAGCTACAAACTTAACAGGATTTACCTTTGACTTTTGTTTAACAACTATAGGCTCAATTTCTACAGTTCCTTTATTATTCTTATCATCTCCATAACCTAAGCCCTCTTTCCAATTTCCACTACTTAAAAAATTCTGAGTTGTTCTGCCAGAGTTAGTCCAAGTCCTGATAATCTCTTTTTCCTTTTCTAACTCAGTTTTTAGAGATTCATTCATTTTAAGCACTTAATCTCTAACATATAAATCATCATCTCTATCTTTCTAAGTTTGATGGAACATAACTAACTCTTTTTCTAAATAATCATTCCTCTTTTTATAAGCAAGATTTTCAGAAGTTAATCTTTCACATGTTAAAGTTTGATCTTTATAACTAATGAACATGGTTTTAAGATATCTTCTCAACTCAGTAATATCATCAGTATGAAAAGCATAAGTTGTTTGAGGTACCTTTAACTCAGCAGCTTCAGAACTGCTATCAACATTTGCCATCAAGACATAGTTCACCTCACTTTCAGAATCTGAAGTGTCTGTCCAACTTTTCTTCTTTGTGACAAGAGCCTTGCCTTTGTAACTTTTTCCTTTCTTGAAATCAGGAAATATGTGGCATTTCTCACTACAGTTGTAGCATTTGACATTTGAGTAATCTCCTATGTCAGACTTTCCTCCTTTGCCTTCAGATTTTCTGAAACCTTTCTTATCAGAACTTCACCTTTCCTGGAAAACTTCTTTCCCCTTCTGAATTTCCTGTAAGCTATCTTTGTGATACCCTTCACCATAAGAGCACACAATTTTATCATCTCTTAATCATCATCCATCTCAGATAGACTTTCAGTTTCTGAATCCTCATCACTATCAGAACTTGATGAATCAGTATCAGACTTTGTGATGAGAGCCTTTTCCTTTGCCTTTCCTTGAGACAACCACTTTAGGGGATTCCTCCTCAGCCTTAAGAGCAACTGTCCTTGATTTTCTCCCATGCCTCTTGCTTCTTTGTTCCATCTCAAGTTCATAAGTCTTGAGCATACCATAAATTTCATCAAGAGCATAGTTGTCTCTTATAGTAGTTGCCTTCAAGTCCCAACTTTCAGGAAGATCTAAAAGGAATTTAAGATTGGTATCTTCAAGATCATATTCCTTATCCACCAGTGACAGATCATTCAAGAGTTTGACAAATCTGTCATATAAACCAGTTAATGACTCATCAGGTTTAGAGTCAAAGTGTTCATACTCTTGAGTGAGTATAGTCTTCCGGTTCTTCTTAATTGAATCAGTTCCCTGGCATCTTGTCTCCAACGCATCCCATATCTCCTTTGCAATCTTGCAGTTAATTACCCTGTTTGACATGACATTATCAATGGCATTATGCAGTAAATGTCTTACCTTTGCATCCTTTGCAATAGATGAGATATCTTTAGTTGTATATTCACTTTTCTCCTTTGGTATAGACTTTGCTGGCTGATTTGCAACTACAACATAGAGCTTGGTTGGCTTATGTGGTCCTTCATTAATTCTGTCAAGGTATTCTGGATCTGTAGCTTCCAGAAACATAGTCATCATCACTTTCCATATGGAATACTCAGAAGGTTTCAGTATGGGAACCCTAATAGTCTCATATCGATTATGGATTTGAGTCTTTGGAGTTTCTTCAGTTTTGGTGGGCTTGGTTGGAGTTTTCTCTTCTTCAGACATGATTGTTTTGGATCTTTACTGTATATGTGTTAACAGACTGCTCTGATACCACTTGTTAGGTCACACATATTATAGAAGGGGGTTGAATACAGTGTTTACTACAATCAAATCGAATATAAGAACTCAAGTAACAGAACACAAATTTTATTCAATACAATAAACTCTGTTACAAAGAACTGTTTTCTCTCAGTGATGAACAAATTATCACGAGAGCTGCTAGGGTTACAAAGAATAATATCCTCGAATAAGATAACACATATAGTGTAAACCCTATGTCTGTATTTATATACTACACAGTTACAAGATAATCTTCTAATTGATATCGAATATAATTCTGCTTCCTAATATATATCAATCAATTATCTTTTCTTCCAAGTATTCTATTCTTCATAGAGTTCTTCTCCATGCATATCTCTTCTTATGTTTTAGCTCGATCTTCTTTCCTTTCAATCAGCCGCCTTCCTTATCTGAACGTCTCCTTCAGTCATGATATTATCTCCTGATAAATATCTCCTGATAACTTAAGTTCTGATATCTTAAGTCCTGACTTCAGTATAAGTACTGATTTGTCCTGTTAAGTAAGATCTGAAAACTAAACACAAATCATCATTAGACATGACATCACAAATATATCTAACAAATACATTCTCAATTGACTATCACACTATAGAAATCCCTTTAAAAAGCCATTTTAAAACTCATTTACTACATTCTAAATTGACTATCACACTAAAAAAATCTCTTTGAAGAAAACTAAAATTAATAAAATCCAAAAAAATTTGAAAAATACCTAATAATTATAATTATATGTTTATTTAAATGATTAGGATCCAAAATAACTCGTTTATGAGATTTAGATTATGTATTGTATTTACGAATATAAATTTTGAGTTTTTTACTAAATTAATAATGTGTCTGTATATTTATGTTAATATTAAAATATTAATATCTAAAAGAGGTGAGCTTACGATCTTCATGTGCCCGTAAAATCATAATCACATTTATAAATATTGAACAAAATACTATTTTTCTTACATTTCTTAAAATCATTAATTCACTTCCTATATTTATATTACAGTTTAATTTATATAAGATTATTACAATATATTTATATACATGAGTAATCAAATAATGTATAATATATATGATTGCGATATATACTGATTATGATTTGATTTATACAAAAAAATTGATAGCATATATTTAGTAACATCTATATTATACATACATAAACTAAATTGATTATTTCGTTTGGTAAGTCAAAATTCATAATTAAACTATAAAAATCAATTTAAAAGGGCTCGGGAATAAATTTTATTAAACTCTATATCGATTTTTAAATTATATAATTACATAAAAACCACTTTTATTGCAAACATATCCACCATCACCATTATAATCACTATCATTTTACGAAAATCATTAATTACGAAGAGATTTAGAAATACAAGTCGATGAGGGATTGATAAAGATAAATCAGATTTGATCATATAGAAAAAATGAGCAAGTCAGTTATCGAAAATGAAAGATAAGTAATCAAAAAATAATTATAATGCATGTTTTTTTGCCGGTTTTATATTATAATGCATGTTTGATGTGAATGAATGTAGGAAAAGTGGTCGAATAGAAGTAATGAAAAGATCGAAAAGTAGTCGAAAGCGGCCTTAAATTTACATGCAGCTGACCAGTTATAAGTTGGCATAGAAATTTGGTGCTACTTGTCATTTTAATAAGGCGGTTCCTAACCATAACAAAATCGTCCACTTCTTTATCTGGATAAGTACATTTTGACTTAGAAAAGTTTGAAAAAGTGACAAGTTCTCATTTTTTTTCGAAAATCACCTATATTATCATGTTTGTAGTTACATTACACTGTTCGTTTTAATTGTTTACATTATAAAATGTATATCAAATAATAAACGTATAATATTTATGCATATACTAAATCGACTATTTCGATTTGCAAATCAAAATATATACCTAATATAAAAAATGAATTTAAAAGAATTTGAGAATAATTATATTCAACTCTATATCGATTTTTAAATTATATAATTATATAAAATATATGATTAGATTTGCCATCGAATCCACAGTCACCATCATATTCATTATCATTTTATGGAAATCTTTAATTACGAAAAGATTTAAAAATTCAAATCGATGAGGGATTGAAATAAATAAATTAGATTTGATCGAATAGAGGAAATATGAGCAAATTCGTTATTGTAAATAGAAAATATGCGATCAGGGAAAGATTAAAGTACATGTTTCATGCGAACAAAGGTAGGGCGGATTGGGAGGTAATGAGATGATCAAAAAGTAATCTCAAACATGTTTAAATTCACATGCAGATGACCAGTAATACGTTGAAGTATCATTTTAATAAGGCGGTTACTAATTGTGACAAAATCGTCCACTTTTTTTTATCTCGGATAAGTATATTTTGACTTAGAAAAAATTGAAAAAATTACAAGTTCTCATATTTTCGAAAAGCATTTATGTTAACATGTTTGTAAATACATTACATTGTTAGGACGTTAACACACGCTAATATTACACGCAAGTATACACCTTCACAAGTAATATAGAATAAATTATAGTCCGTTCCCACATAGACTCTTTTAAGTTAATCTTCAATTTATGCACTTATGCAACAATGGTATAGTTATTATTCAATGCTAAGATGATAAAAAGTTAAGATTGTTTATAACTGCAAGATTATACTAACTAATAGTAACTAAGAGAATTAAGGTTGATTTACTTATATAACACAAACATAGGATTCTAACTTCATTAAATACTTCATTCAATAGCCTTTTTGTTCTTAACCTTGGTGATGACTCTAATCAGATAACACGAAACTAGTTAACGCCAACTTTCTTTGTAGGAATACCCTACTACTAGACATCCACAAAAGAGATAGAAGCTAAATAGACATCAATTATATTGAGACCCTATATGTCTATAGAATTTGACAATATAACGGTTTAATGCACAAGTTATCTATCATGATTACATAGGGCAAGTAAGATGGTTAAAATTACCTACGAATCATGCATATCACAAACATGAATCCATGCTAGCATGGCAAGTTCTAAATCACTATATTCACTTTCGCTTCAATAAAGATTAACACGCTATCTTATAAGTCCGCGACGCTCATAAGACGAATAAGCACAACCAATACTAGGATATCATACAATCACCACACACTAAGGTATCGAAAAAAATTAACTAAAGAAATCCATAAGTAAATCCTTTATAACCCCACGATAACGATTAGCCCATAACCGAACTCATCATCACCGTGGGTTCCGATAAAAGCATGGTATAATAAACTAGGTCTTTATAAAATTGAATAATAAACAAAGTATGTAATCAAGAGTAATAGGTTCAACAAAACAAGAAAAGTAGCATCCAAGATTACAACTTAAAACAAAGAATCACAAGAATAAACTAGATCCTCTTCGCCTTAGTTGTATTTGTGCTCCTCGGTCTTCTTGATGTCTTCTCCTTAAGCTCTGTTGTTGAAAACGTCTTTAAGTTGTCTTTAAATAGCAGACCAATTAATCCAGAAGCCCAGAAAAATAGTCTTCTAATTGAAACAGAAATCTGGAATCCCGACCTGGCGCGATCGCGCGCTGCACCAGCGCGGGCGCGCTGTCATTCTGCTTTTCTGGCACGGGCGCGCGCTAGTACAGCACGGGCGCGCCAACCTTCTGGAAAATAAATTTCTGCTTGCTTTATTCAGCTGGTTCTTGACGGCTTTGCACGAGCAATCTTCATGACACATTCCTAACACCATTTTAACATCAAAGCAATGCTAAATCACCTCGATCCCTGTTATATGTGCCTGAAATGTAAAACACTACAAAAACACATCAAAAAAATAAATAACTTGAGTACAAAACACCAATTCAAGCCTTTATAGGACGTTCTAAGTGGACATAAATGCCACTTAACACACCCCCAAACTTGAACCGATATTTGTCCTCAAGCATAAACAGACTCAAAGAACAAGAAATAAAAATGCATGAATGCAACTATATGAATGCAACGATCCCCTCAGAATAACTAAACCAACCAATAAGCAACATCTCAACAAATGCAGTTATTCGCACAAAGATCAATCAAATCCCACAAATCAACTTACAAGCCAGAAACATGCGTGTGTGCAGATGCTTAAAAAGGCATACTATCGCAACTAGATCAATAATCATGACTCACTACTTATCAAGGCAATCACAAGGTTATAAATAGAATAAACGCTAAACTCAAAATGACTTATAACACTTCAATTCTTATATCAGAGTTATTATATGGATTCATGCTTTTATTCACAACACATAACAACACAAATATGCTCATTTGACCGTGTAATGAGTGAGGTCCACAAAAGACTTATGCAATAATACCCATGTAGCGAGCGTTAGGTTAGTGGATCCCAAACTATGAAAGCCTTAGGTCACTAGGCACAAAGTCCCCTAAGAACTTAATAACTCGAGTATTAAAGAGCCCACTCGTGATCAATTATGCATAAACACATCTTTTTTTTTCTTTTTTCTTTTCTTTTATTTTTTTTCTCTTTTTTTTACAAGAGCAAGTGTGTTTCGCTCCATCTCGCTCAACCTTAGACTACTCATATAAAATGAGCCGGCTAATAGCCATTTGACACCTGACCATAACAACTAGCAATGAAATCCAATATTTCCTCCAATTTCTAAATATCCATGTTAAGTTGTCATTAAGAGAATATCCTAAATTCTAAATATAAACAAGTGATTAAACCTCGACAAACAACAAACCATGATCATGATCTAGCACTCAAGCAACCTATAAGTCTTAGTGAAATTTTAATGCTTCTAGCATGCAAATCAACTCAATAGGACTTAACATCACAATATACGACATCACTACACTAGCATCAATATCACCAATCAATCGGTAAAGCAAACTTAAGGGATCATGCTAAAATGCAAATGCATGAAACTATATGCAACATACTAACATGCAAAAAGATAAAAATAAAAAAAAACTAATACATGAAAAATATGCAACTATATGAACAAAACTATCATGAATATTGTTATTCCTAGTGGACTAACAATGAGATTTACAGAAGGGGGGTTGAATGTAAATATCAAAACTTTTTCAAGTTTTGAGCAGTTTATAAAGTTGTGTGTTCAAGAAGAACAAGTGTGTGAATTGCTTTAAGCTAATACAGACAGATATATATTCAAGCACAAATGTAAAGAACACAACAGACCTTAAAAACTTTTCTGGTGGATTTGTTGTTCCACCAGAGATGGTATTTTTAGAAAATCTGTGATTAAACAATGTTGATCACAGCTGCATCCTAGTACAAACTAGATGAATTTTCTCTCAATATTTTTCTAAACAGCTCTGGAAAATCTCTCATCAAATTACTAGCTTCTACTTGGTTTATATATTACCAAGTGTACAAGTGAAAAACAATATAAAAATACAGTAATAAAATAAGTTCTTCACTTGCTTCTTTTCCTGTTCACTCCAGTACTTTGTTGACTATTGCATCTTTGTACTGAAGAAGAACGGCTGCTTTTTCTGTTGTTCCTGAAATTCGGCTACCACATCTCAGTTGTCTCTATCAACCCATGTGCCTCTGTTTGTAGGTACAACTACCACTTATCAACGGCTAATCATCAGAACATCCGTTGAAGCTTTCATCCGTTGATGCACTATCCGTTGAAGCTTTCATCCGTTGATGCACTCATCCGTTGAAGGATGTTATCCGTTGATGACTTTATCCGTTGAAGCTTTAGAGACATCCGTTGAAGCTTAGCTTCTCATCCGTTGAAGGTCTTTAAGTCATCCGTTGATACCACTTCACTTATACAAAATTACAAGGCATGAAGTATTTACAATTGGCCTTCCTATCTGTATATCATCTAGTAGTCAACATGACTCATAGTTTCTCTCAACTTCTAAGAATTACATTTTAAATACAGAGACTGAAATATGCTACAACACTAGACTTATTTCTAATTAAAGCTACACCATCAACGGATAGCCAAAGTGGTCTTATCCGTTGAGGCTACAGACACTAAATTTCTACTTAAGTATTTTGTTAAACATATCATCAAACTAATGCACATACATTCCTAACAATCTCCCCCTATTTATGTCTATAAGAATTGTAGGCATAAATTCAGGGTTAACTTGATGATAACAAAACACTTAATAGATATATGAATTGAAACTAAGTAGAAATTTAAAAATGCTGCAAAAGTGTATGTACTAGGAGGTAATTGAAGATTTACAGTGTTTCCAAGGACATTCCTTTAGTCTGAGCAAATCATCTTTTTCTTCTTTGTTCCCTAGTTTTCTTTCCTATCCCTTTGTCATTTTCCTCAATTTGGAGTTGGAGTTGTCTGAAGAATTCAGCTTCATCTTCAACACTGACATCCAACTTAGATTGCATTACTTTGAGAGTTTCATTGCTGGCAATCTTGAGTTGGTCTTCAAGTCTGAAAAATCTTCTGACTCCTTTATCATCTCTAAATTCCATCAACCAATGAGGTGATTTGTGAATTTTCATTTCCCTTTCTTGAATGAGTAAAGTCCTGGGTAAAGCATTGGGCTCCCTCCAAGTTTTCCTTATATTGGCTATCTTGTTGAGAATTTCAGTCTTGGCAGTTCTGGTAAAGCCAGAATCCTTTTGTATAGCTGAAAAGACTCTAATCAAGGTAGAGTAGCCTTCATCCAGAATCCTGTGGAGAGGCCATGTTCTTTCCCCAGCTCCTTTATATCTGAACACTAATCTCTCTGGTAGCTGTCTGTAGGCAGCTATTCCCCTTACATCCTCCAACTCATCCAGATAGAGTTCAATGTCTGAAATTTCTTTTATGTCACAGATGTGA